>NC_134083.1:71132079-71439899 GCF_000715075.1 Nicotiana tabacum | reverse complement strand
ATATTGGCCACAAGCACACCAAGTTCATAATACCATCCCTAGGGAGACAGATAACGCCATACGCTACTAAACTCAAGCACAACTAAGGTGTGATATATGATTTGCATCTCGAGAGCCATCCTGCTCACATAACACCATCGTTGTGCGGAACCTCAACACATATGAAATTAACAAGCCGTTTCACAACTCACACGACACAATATAGTATTACATGAAGTAGCCGGCGATGTATTAACATCCAACATTTGAATACTCCTCCACAAGGAGCGCTATGCTAAAATGAACACCTCCAGCCCGACATAGAGCCCACATTCATATCTAGATCCACCCACGGACCTCAAGCCGATTCGGATCGCACCGTACTAGTCTAATAACCTTTCAATGGATCATAATAACCCTTTTTCCCATAACACACAAGAACAACCATCATATCCGGAACAAATCTCCACGGTCTATAACCAAATGAACCGAGCGCCCTCAAGGCATAAATTCTCACATGAACAATAGTACCGCAATCTCCATACTTGGTTCCAATCTTTGATCAATCAAGTGACTACATGTCATACTTGTACAATCTTCCCGTGGGACGTGCTCCCACACCCTTCCGCATCAGATAACAAGTTTGCACATCTATACCACCGGCCGCACAAATGTTGTAAAACAAATAAAAAATCCGAAATCACTACTCAAAGCCTCTTACACAAGAGAGTGATCTCAGGTGATGCTAAAGACAATACCAGCTTACTCTAACCACCTGAATCCTTTCCCGCTCATCCGAGCTCTTGACATTCTTGTCGACACCAAACTGCAACCTTGATCCTCAACTTCCGAATCCCATGCTGATCACTGCACTTAATCATGCCAATGCACAAGAATACAAGAATTTCATCTTAACTTCCGAACTACTAATAGGGTAAATACTTCACCACATAGAAACCTTTTACTTAACTCATCCCAAGAGAACCATCGCAACACGCGATTGAATCCTCGTATCCGTATAAAATACCAACCTCAAGTAGTGGTTTAAACTACCATAACCCTTCCGGGATCCATCTGCACATAACAAGACATAATACTCGAAAGCCTCCAAATAAGATCAGTTACGGCCACCGTCAAACCTCGTACGTACTGTCACTAATTACATGAGTAACCCGACACACTGAAGGAGCTGATCATTGCCATCATTATACCGATTCAACCATTGCTAACCGATCCGACTCCTTCTAATTTACCTTGGACTTGCCTTAGGAATAATAATAGCTCCATTCAAAACATAGAAAACTTAATCCGCACTCGTCCTGAGTGATCCCATTTCACAAGACCACATTGTCTCAAAACCCACGAACTATTTCATACCCTCCTTTTGCACATAATCGCGTCTTCAACTGTTATACCCGTTCTGATAATTCTTCTATAAATCCAAAGTTACATGCTCCCATTCCTCTCATGATACCCCGTAGACCAAATATAACACGGAACACTCCAAGATCCTTTATCATAATCCGCTGCAAAAGCTTGATATTCAACCATACTATGGACTCGAAATCCTTAGGCACCCCACTTTAACCTTTGAATCCATTAGCACCGTTGTTGAGAGTCACCCACTCTGACTTGTCCCCGAATATAATCAAACTCCAAGGCCCTGTTAGCACATGAACACCCTCTCAAAGAAGTAACCGGCTGAATGTTTTTTTCTTATACAACACTTCCGCACGAAGCATAAGCTCTGAGTCTTCCCCAAACCTGAACACGAGTCGATAAGGCAAAATATAGCCCCCATTCCACAAATCCTTTGCTCGAACTACCACTAATGTTCTCTTTCTTTAGTCATGGCAACCCACAAGTACACTGATCACTAGAAACCACACTAGTTGACAACTCCACAATCCAATCATAGACGGTGGGGCTCTCCCACTTAGTCTGAAGCTACTATTGCATGACCCTGGAACCTATCAATATTCCTTATCTCCTATTGACATGACCTTGCACCATCAACCCACCAAATTTCCTCGAATTCCTTATGTTAAACATTTCATGAACATTCGGAATCACTAGCCACATTCACATATTTGACCTCTTACTCGATAACCAATAAAATTCTTCATAGAAGCTTCATCAATACCACGCAACCACTGACCTGCTCACAGGAGATATCCCACCTGTGGAAATTCCATGCCGACATCCTCCAACAACGTTGCACGAAAACAATTACCACGAAGCCAATAAACCATCCCGAGCCCGTGCTCATTCACCAGCTGTACAAGTCCGTTCACTCTTCATGGACACCAACAAAAAGTGCGACAATACATTCCAATCCAGAGTCATGTTGTATCCTTCTTCATATTAAGCGACTCCCTCCTGCCATACACAATCTTCCTCAATATAGCAGCCAATATTCCATATTTTGCCCGTAGACCTGGTCACTGACCGCCGTGAACCCCAAATCACTCTAAACTTTCCTCAAGGTGTGCAGCTATCCTACCACGGAACCCATATGCTACTCTGCCACTCTCCCACTTTGGCCAAACCCCTTCCTTTATGCAAATCCTCAACTTCTACTTTTCACACTTGACCTCCTAACAATTCAACCACCACAAGACACCTCCCACGTCCTTCCTCGTCCTTCGCTGCCCAATTGTTGCTCCAAACCCGAACCCATCTCTGTAACATCCGACACATGAGTCGCCACCAACTCTAAACCTCTTAGAAGTTCATCTTTCTCGAGCCATCGGCATTATGATTTACTTATTCGATTCTGAATCACAACACACTACGACATCTGACAACCGCTTCCCCAGCACCATTCACAATACTCTGCCCCAAAGGCGATTTGAAGAAAACCACAACAACGGGCGAACATAACGTATCCAATCAAGGACGACGACACCACATCACAGATGAAAATTTCACCGCACTCGAAATACTAAGTCTCGTTACTTCATTAACCCAAACTTGAACGTTCGTAACCTGATTGCCTTTCCTCCGCCGAAAATAAAATACTGAATCTCTGAATCATGCTCTGAGTAAAACCTCCTTTCAAGTCATTCACTGCCTCGACGCATAGACAAGCATCCTAACATTTCTTTAATATTGTGCGATAATAACTCATGAACATCATAGCAATTGGTGCATAGCCCCAAAACCATCAAAAATACAGATACTGAGCTGAGATGATAGAACATCCGTCCACAAGGCGACGACATTAGCCCAATCGAATACGAAGGGAGAAACATCCTTCTCTACATTAGTAGTTCCATTAAAATTCCTCGATTCCAAATTTATAACAAGTGCTTCGCGTCGCGTAAGGTTGAATAGGAAGGAAATGAAGGCATAAGCCTCAAATGAATCAAATCGCACGATGAGGAATCAAGAAGGGAAGTGCTCCTATCAGCCCGGTAGCCTCTCGAAGATAAATACAGACGTCTCTGTACCGATCCGCAAGACTCTACTAGACTTGCTCATGACTCGTGAGGCCTAAGTGAATCTAGTTCTCTGATACCATGTTATCACGACCCAAAATCTATTAAGGTCGTGATGGCGCCGGACACTACTGTCGGGCAAGCCAACAATAAATACTAGATTTTGTCATCATCTTTAATATTCTTGAAATCATATTTTCCTTCAAATTTAATAATAAAGGATGAAGTTTACAAAATAAATAATAATATATTTAAAAATTCCAATACAACACAACCCATAATCATCCCAAAATCCGGTGTCACAAGTGCATGAGCATTTACTAGGAGATAAAATAAAATACAATAACTGTCCGGAATACAAATTTGGAAAGAAAAGAAAAATACAGATACTCTAAGAAGACTCTGCTGGCTGCGATTCATCTCACAAAATGCAGCTCACCTAAGTCCCCGTATCAACCACGCCGCTGCGCCCATAAGGCCTATAATATATATGTGCCTGCACAACAAAATATGCAGCAAGTGTAGTATGCGTACGTAAATCAACATGTACCCAGTAAGTATCCTGCCTAACCTCGAAGAAGTAGTGACGAAGGGTCGACTCGGACACTTACTATGGGCTATAATTAATATACCAATGATATAGTTTAAGCATGGATCACGAAGAACGACCGTAAGCCCAATATCATGAAATCAGTAAGTAATTCTTTTGTTAATATGAGATTTCCAAATTCCTATTTAATCATTTATCAATTTATCTTAGACCAGGGAGGCAATATCATTATTTAAAAATGTCAATGCAAGCAATAGAAGCATGCGCAAATCATGCGGAGGTCGTACGGCCCGACCCAACATGATATTTAAACTGTGCACTACCAGACGGTCGAATGGCACGAACCATAGATGCATCTATTTAATCCACCGAGGCGTTCGGCCCGCTCAACAAAAAATAACACATTCAAACAATCAATCAAGAATTCATGAAGTGGTAATTATCCAAGAAAAAGGCAATTTCTCTTTTAAAAGTCAAGAAAATGATGTCTAGCCTTTTAGAAATTTATTTACAAAGTTCGATATGATTTAAGCATTTTAAGTTGACAACAAGATTGCAAATATTACAAGTAAAGCATGCTTTTGGGTCCTAGACTACCCGAACTTAAGCATAATATTAGCTACGCATGGACTCTCGTCACCTCGTGCGTACGAAGCCCACAAATAGGAGCACATATTGATTTATTTCGCCTATGGGGTAAATTCCCCCTTACAAGGTTAGAAAGGAGGCTTACCTCGCTCCGAAATTTCATAACCGGCTCCAAAGCCTTTCCAACATATCAAAGCGATGCCCAACGCTCCAAATCTAGTCAAATAATGTGAAATTCCACAAATATATACTCTAATACTCGTTATAATACAATTTACTATAATTTCCAACTCCGTTCAAAAATCGGTAAAATCACCCTCGGGCCTACGTGCCCGGATTCCGAAAATTTTCAAAGATAAATATTACCCATATCATTACGGACTCAAAGATATAATTTATGACCAATTCAATGGTCAAATTCGTGGTAAAAATCAAAAATACCAAATTCTAGATTTTTCTTCAAAATTCATATTTTTCTACTAATTTTCTTGTTTAAATTCATATATAAACCAAGTATTTAACTTGCAATAGGTGGAAATCACTTACCTTGACATAGATGATGAAAATCTCCCCTTGAAGCTCTCCAAAAATCGTTCATCCCAGTGAAATCCCGTATTAAATCCAATCTGCCCAAACCCTTTCTTCTTCGCGTTCGCGTGACCACTGTCGCGTTCGCGAAGGCCTGACCATGCAAAGCATCGCGTTCGCGGTAGCCAATTGGCTCAGAGTCCCGCCTCCCTTTTCTTCTTCGCATTTGCGGCCACTGCACGGCGTTCGCGTAAGCTTGACCAGACCTTGCCTTGCGTTCGCGTCCACTGCTTCGCGTTCGCGAAGTACAAATCCAGCACCCCCAAAATTCCTTCTTTGCGAACGCGGGACTTCCTTCGTGTTCGCGAAGAAGGAAACCAGACACTAGAATCAGCATTTCCAAAACCACTCCAAATGATCTGAAACCATCCCGAAACACACCCGAGGTCCTCCGGACCTCAACCAATCATACGAACCAGTTCCATAACACATTAAGAAATTGCTCGAGGCCTCAAATCCCATCGAACAATATTAAAATTATGAATCGTACCCCAATTCAAGATTAAAGAACTTTAGAACTTCAAACTTCTACATTCGATGCCGGAACCCATCAAATCATGTCCGATTGACCTCAAATTTTGCACACAACTCACATTCGATATTACGGACCTACTCCAACTTCCCGAATCGAAATCTGACCCTGATCACCATACAGAGCTATGGGATGTCAAAAACCTTCAAATTTCTAACCTTCATCAAATGACCCCAAAATGACCTACATACCTCCAAATCCACATCTGAACGCGCTCCCAACACCAGAATCACCATTCGGAGCTATTCCCTGGCTCGAAATCCCAAACGGACATTGATAACATTGAAATGCACTTCAACTCAAATTTAGGAAATCCTTCTAAAAATTTCAAACTTCCATAATAGGTGCCGAAACGTTCCCGGTTCATCCAAAATTTGACCCGAACATATGCCCAAGTCCAAAATCATCATACGAACCTGTTGGAACCTTCAAATTCCGATTCCAAGGTCGTTTACTCAAAAATCTAACCTTAGTCAATTCCTCCAACTTAAAGCTTCCGAAATGAGAATGTTCTTTCTAAGTCAACTCTGAACTTCCGAAATTTCAATTCCGACCACGTGTACAAGTCATAACACCTGAGGTGAACCTACTCAAGGCTTCGAACTGCCGAATGACATAGCAGGGCTCAAAACGACAGGCAGGGTCGTTACATTCGTGACGTACCAAAATAATTGTTTTGTCCTTGTAACCTTTAATTAATTTCTCTATTTTCTTTCCTCTTAAATATGACCATTGATTCTCTGCTAAGAAATTTATTAGTACTTAAATTAATAGAAACTATAGTTCTCTATTTATTCTTATATTTTTATTTGAATCTTTTTCTCATGTAGTACATTACAAGTATTGCTAATAAGTACATTAGAGTTATTGGTATAAACTAATAGAATATATTCTTTTTCAATCTTCATAGGGAATTCATGATTGTGCTAAATAAAAAGAATACCTTAAGTTTCTTCTTTCTTTCCATTATACTGATATACCAAACTAAATCTAAATATAATAATTTATCCCAAATCAAATAAAGATTAATATATATATATATTAATCTTTACATATGATTCTTTTCTACTCTAAGCAATGAGTCAAAACCAGAAAAAGACATTAATTTTCCATTATAATTCTTATAGTTATTTAATATTTCAGTACCCAATTCGATGTTTAACCTAAGAAGCTAAACTCCCACCCTGAGTAGGCACCAATATCTCTAACACATTCAATAACCTTGCCACTGCATCTGCAGGTAAGGTAACGGTAGATAAAATAGTTGGCACTAGTGGTGGAGCATCCTGAACACTCTGTACTTGGACATGATTTGGTATAGCAACTTGGGGCTGACCCATGTTCCCAACTTCAGGTTGAGGAGCAACATGTCTTCTAGTTTGATGAACCCCAACTTGACTGCCACCTCGGGTAGTACCACGTCCAGCAGATGAGGGTGTGCGTGTCCTAGGCATCTACGAAAGAAATAATCCAAAGTTAATCTCAAGTTATCTCAATGCACGATCAAAGAATGAAATAAGGGAAAAGATTCCTAGATGTTCAGTAGCCTCGGGATCATAAGTATGGGCGCCTACATAATCCATGAACCAGACTCTACTAAACATTGCTCCAGGACTCGGGATTTAAAGCCTAAGCTCTAATAAAAAACTTTGTCACGACCCAATTTAGGATCGTGGCCGACACTTAGGAGCAAGTGCCCCCAAGTAAGCTTCATCGGTATTTTACAGAAAATTAGACAAAGTTTCCCCTATTTTAGGACTATCCATAAATTACCTGTCTGAGAAAGTAACAACACAACCAACCAATATCCAACAAAATAACTCATAATCTTCATCGAATACCCAGTCAGATCTCCATCACTATTAATCAACCACTTGTAAGACCGTGATGCTAAATCTGTCCCCAAAATTCGATAAGAAAGTCCGATCTAGTGAACAAGTATAAAACAATAATTTATGCACATGACACTATTAAAATGACTATGGAAAAACTCTTAGAGTTTTAAAGAAAAGTACAATAACAATTAAATAAACTCTTTGCCCACGCGAAGCAATGCGGGGCTCACCAGAATTGCAAACCCGTATGCTCTAGCTAACAAAATCCTCGCATGATTAAACTGTTGTCTCTGTAAAAAAAATATAGCGGGGAGTGAGACGCTAGCTCAGTGAGTAATAATACTTATCCACAATAGTTTTTAATAGGGATAAGTCAGAAAATATCATAAGAATTCCCTTTCAGAAATAATAAACAATAATCAGTCTCATCGTGTGTCTCCTGTAATAAAAATCAATTTAATAATTTGAGAAGAAACTCGATAAGCACTTTGTCATATTAAATCTTTATGTTTGGGAGGTTTCCAAGAAAGGATCATGTAATTTGTATCATTGTGTGGACCCCTTCTTTAAAGAAGTCAAATATAACTGCAGGTCCCTACTCGAGGGAAAACTGTAATTGTATGCTAGTTCTACCTTCTCACTAGCGAGGGCTAGAACTGTAATCAGTAATATATCATTACGAGGTGCACCAGGTCTAACGAACTCGCCGTTAGCTACATGATCCTTCCACCTCTCGTCCTATTTATACTTTTCTTTGTAAATAGTAAATAATCACATGAAAGCATTTTCAAAATAGTACATGTCATTTCAATTCTTGTCAAATCATGTAATCAAATTTCGGTAACGGTAATCAAATCTCAAGTAACAGTAAAACATGGCTAGTAACAGTGAGAACATCTTAAATAACTGTAAACATCTCAAGTAAACTGTTCAATACCATATCACGTAAAAGACTTGTCCCACATGTAAATTTTGAACGTTCGGTAAAATATTTTTATTTTCAAAATCATGTATAAACCATGCAGGTTATCAAAACACAAATCGCGGTAAGATTTCTACTTAAAGTACTCGTGCAGGAATACCAAACACGTCATCTCGAGCACTTCGTCCAACTTCCTCAACTACCTCCTTGTAACAAAATCAATCAATATATTAACTTCGTGAGGTACCAAAATAATTGGTTCATCCTTGTCACCATTAATTAAATTCCCTAATTTCATTCCTCTTAAATATGACCATTGATTCTCTGCTAAGCAATTTATTAGTACTTAAATGAATAGAAACTATAGTTCTCTATTTTTTCTTATATTTTTATTTGAATCTTTTTCTCATGTAGTATTTACAAGTATTGCTAACATGTACATTAGAGTTCTTGGTATATTCTTTTGCAATCTTCATAGGAAATCCATGATTGTGTTACATAAAACAAATGCCTTAAGTTTCCTGTTTCTTTCCATTACAATGATATACCAAATTAAATCTTAATATAGTAATTTATCTCGAATCTGATAATGATTAATATATATACCCATTGAGTAAAAAAATAGTACTAAACTGTCTTTTTTTCTTTACATATGATTCTTTTCTACTCTAGGCAATGAGCCAAAACTAGAAAAAGACATTAATTTTCTATAATAATTCTCATAGCTATTTAATCTTTCAGTACAGAATTCGATGTTCATAAATCAGAGAACAAGAGCAAGAACATTATTGAGAACTTACCCTCCTTAGCCGAAAGATATCTGACACAATAAGAGCTTCTTACTTCTCTATTTCAATTGTTTGAGTATGCCTCGAATGCTTGTTTGATAAAAGAAAAAATCCTATTGCATAAAACTCGTGGTTGCTTTCTCTGTTTCGCAGAAGCTCTAAAGCTCTATTGAAGTTTTTTTAATTTTTGATTCAATAATTTCACTCCTTAAAGATTAAGGACCCTAATCCCTTTTATTTTATTTATTTTTCATTGTCTGATGCTATCAACGTTTTTGTGGGCTAAGGCCCACTTTTTATTTTCTTTTTAAAGCTAGTTATATAAGTACCCTTATTTAATGTGGAGTATTACATCTATGGTGATTATTTATGTATGAAATATGTGTTATGACTTATGGGAAGGTAATTGGAAGCCATAAGTGCCTAACCTAGGTTGTGTTGGCTTTGTAGAGATTATAAAATGGTTTAATTAATGAGTTTGGTGGTTTGGGAGTGAATTGTTGGGCATGCATGTGCTAATAGAAAATGTGGATGGCCTTGAAACAATTATAAGGTGAATCATTGTTGTGTAAGGTGGTTGTTAGGCGAAAAATTTCCATTGAAGAAGGTTGTAGAAACATATGAGCATTAGATGTTTGATAAAAAGTCTAAATGACATAAATAGAAATCTTGCTAATATTGGTACAATTGTGTTGCATTGTTATAGATCGAAGTTGTTTAGTGTGCTGGACCAGCGTAGTATTATTAAGGGACGAATTTTAGGTATGAAGGTTAAACTCTTCTTCTAGTATCAGAATTCTCGTATTCTTACAAGACATCATCGTGTGTAGTTCGAACTTGAAACATTATTGAGGTGGGATATTCATGCTAGTAAATACATTCCCAAATTGCATAACGTGTTAGAACCCTTATGTGTTATTGACTCTCTATTTTTACTTAATTATATTATACCCCTTTTGGAAAGAAAGTTTTGTACGAAATCAATGTGATCAGATTCTTATATCTCATATGATGATATAACAAAAATTTGTTAAGGCCAAATGTGACAAAGAGTTGATTTGAAAGGAAATCTTTTGTGCTAACTAATATCTTTTTGAGAATCTGAAATGAGGTATTGTAATTATACCTCCACCCGCACACATTGGGGTGGGGGAGGGGGGGGGGGTAGGACCACTTTATGTAGAGATTGTGATATTTTGATTACACCTCCACCCGCACACATTGAGGTGAGGCGGTAGGACCGCTTTGTGTAAAGATTATGGCATTGTGATTACACCTCCACCCGCATACACTGGGATGAGGCGGCATGGCCGCTTTGTGTAGAAATTATGGTGTTGTGATTACACCTCCACCTGCACACATTGGTATGAGGCGGCAGAGCCGCTTTGTGTAGAATCTGTAGCATTGTGATTACACCTCCACCCGCACACATTGGGGTGAGGCAGCATGGCCGCTTTGTGTAGAGATTGTGGCATTGTGATTACAACTCCACCGCACCCATTGGGATGAGGCAGCAGGGCCGCTTTGTGTAGAGACTGTTGTATTGTGGTAGAGGTTGTTATAGACCAACTTGAAATTTATAAAAGTTATTACAAGCTTTAAATGAATTTATTACGATTTTAACGGCAGTTTAAGCTCTTTTATTGCTTCCGTGATTCGTCACATTCATGTTGTACTTCCAATCCTTCAATGGGGTATTTGGTTTTCATACTAGTACTATTCGGCATGTACTAACGTCCCTTTGGCCGGGGGCGCTTCATCTTTAATGGATGCAGGTGATTCCACAGCAGGAGGCTTTGATGAGTGATAGCAGTGCAGCCTCTTCCAAGCAGATCTGGTGAGCCCCACATCATTTCAGGGCCGTCTATCTTTTGTCCTCGTGTATTGTGTTTGAGGTATAGTCGGGACCTTATTGCCGATATTATCATAGTACTCTTTTGTATTTGTTAGATGCTACGTAGACATAGTGTGGGTTGTGTATTCTTGCTGGGAAAGTTAAATTAGTAATATTGTAGTTGAATCACTTAATCCACTTCAGACTATGGTAAGTAACTAATGGTAATGAGTTGATATTGTTCACATGACCTTCTCATTTTCTAATTAATTAAATATACATTCTCTTTATTCATGGGTGAGTTTGGGTAGAAGGCAATCTAGCAGGCGTGCTCGGCCAAGTTATCTCGGTTGAGCGTCGGTCGTGCTCCCCGAGGTTGGGGCATGACATATGTGATGATTATAGAGTATCTAGTACTTTCTAGATCTTATTTCTTACTTGCTTGCTAGTAGATGAGGTTGTTCATGCCTCAATAAGAATTGTAAGGTAAGGTCTAAGTCTATAAGTGTTTTCTATATGTCCTATGCCTTTGGGAAGTATCCAAATGGTTATGAGAACATTCACCCTCGTGAGACTTTGCCGGCAACCGTCATGAGGCTGCCATCATGAGGCGATGGAGGCGCATAGGGATGATTATATAGCCAAGGCAATAGAGGCAACACTCTTGTAGCTTTTGCCTCCTTAGTTGTACTCTTCCTTTGTGGTTTTTTCTTTTTTATTATTAATAAAATAGCTAGTAGGCAGCCTGCTTAGTAATATAATTTGCTAAATAAAACCCGAACCCACCGCGCGCCTAGAGAGAGAAACTCTGGTGATTTTCTGGTGATTCTGAGGTGAATCACTGCGTAGCTTCTCGCATAGCCATGCCGGCCACTGGCCATCCTCTAATGGAGGTTGGCCAGTTATCTCCTATATCCTTAAAATCTCCCAAAACATCCACAAGCCCTAACACAATCCAAAACTACGTTTTACCAACGTAAAACCTAATGCATTAAATGCTGCCATGCAAACTTTATGCCCACATAACCCTAAAACCGGTACAATATCTCCATGGTGAAACCATTGTATGCTGGAAGAAGACAGAAGTGAGGCAATCCATTGCTTAATAAGGATTACAACTTGCAGTTCTTGGCAAATTTTCATATGGAAAGCCTGTTATTCAGGAATTACGCAAAATTATTCCTATTCAATATGAATTAAAATGCCCCTACTCGATTGGATTAATTGAATATTCTCATGTGCTTATTAAGTTATCATAGATGGGGATTATATTCATCTCTTATTGAAGCTAACATTCTATTTGGAGGCTCATGGTGATATGTGGCAGATGAGGTGCACAAAATGGAGTCCATGGTGGAAGCCTGAAGAAGAGGCTCCAATTGCTATAGATTGGATATCATTCCTGGACTTGCCTCCTAACTTTATTGGTAAGGAGTTCATATTTTATTTAGCTAGGGTAGTTAGTATACCATTATATGTAGATATGGCAACTCAAAATTGCACAAGGCCAAGTTGTGCTAAGGTTAAAGTAGAGGTGAATTTACTCGCTAATGTTCCTCAAGGAACTAAGATTATTGAGGAGGGAGATGAATCTGGCCTAGAGGAATTGAAGTGGATTAAAATAAAGTATGAATATGTGCCCAAATATTGCATAAGTTGCAAGAAGCAAGGCAATGACGAGCAGGAATGTTGGGTCATTCATCCAGAGCTACACAAAATATTTGAGGATGATGTTGAGGATCAAGGCAGAGGCAAGGAGGTAGTACGAAATACTGCTAATTCTACTAAGGTTTTATCAAGTTGAAAGGTGGTTGGGAAGCCACCTCATAACTCTACAAGGCAGGAATAGATGCAGTGGAGGCAAAATAAGTATCAAAGAAACAAGCAAGGTTATATCATTGATAATGCTAAGGGGAAGGAATATGACAAGTTGAAGGGCAAGACCAATGAGGAGATAGTACCAACTAAAAATTCCTTTGATGTATTTAGGTTGAGGAAGCTGACCAATCTATTTTGAGGATTACTGATGTCAAGGAAGATGGTAATGCGACTGATAAGAACAAGAAGAAACAACTGGAGAATGTTAAAAATCTTGTGCAAAATGATAAAAAGCTTTCAATGGTGGAGCAAGGTGAAATTGAAGAGAACAAATGGGTAAAAAGGGAAGTTGTATTGAATGTGACAAATAATGAGAAAACCAAAGCAATTAAGGTGAACATGTTGAATCCTACACCTACTAGGAGTACTAATCCAAAAGGGAATGAAATCCTATTTGCAGCTAAAGAGAAACTTCCTAATCCTGTTGATACTGGGATTGAGGAGGGTAATAAAAAGGAGTCACCTTTAGATTGGGTGCATAGGTATTTTGGTACGAGCAAAGAATATATGAAATAAATCAATGTCACTATCAACCATTCATTTTATGAGATTCCATCTCAAACATATGAAAATTCTGGCAAGAATGGGGAAAATTATTAAGTCTCCGGGAGGTCTTTATGGAGTGATGAAGTGGAGATTATTAAAGATCAAACATATGAAAAAATTAGCTCAAGAAACAAGGAAAATAGAGGCAACATTCAAGAGAAATCAGCAGGCATAATGAACCCTAGTGCTACAGTAAACCCTAGTTTACTGAAAACTAGGGTTGATGGTAGCCAAAGCTCTAATAATGTAACGACCCGAATGGTCATTTTGAGTATTACAACTTTGTTCCCCCATTTATTTCTCAATTTATGCTTTACAGTTATTATATGACTTGTCGGGGTGATTAGTTCGGGTCCAGTGAGATTTTGGAAGGAATTGGAACACTTAGTTCCAAGGTTTAAAGCTTAGGTTAAAATAGTGACCGAATATCGACCTATGTATAAACGGCCCCGTAGTAAAGTTTTGATGATTCCAATAGCTTTGTATGATGATTTTGGACTTAGGAGCATGTCCGAAAAATTATTTGGAAGCCCTTAGCTAAATTAGGCTTGAAATAACTAAAATAGAAATTTAAGTTTGGAAGTTTGTTCTGGGAGTTGAATTTTTGATAACGGAGTCGGAATCTAGTTCTGAAAATTTTCATAGCTCTGTTATGTCATTTATTACTTGTGGCTAAAATTTGAGGTCAATCGGAATTGAATTGATAGGTTTCGGCATCGAATGTAGAAGTTGAAATTCGTAAGTTTTCGTTAAGTTTGAATTGGGGTGTGATTTGTGATTTTAGCGTTATTTGATGTGATTTGAGGTTTCGACTAAGTTCATATGATATTTTAGGACTTGTTGGTGTATTTGTTTGAGGTCAATCGGACTTGTTAACGGATCGAAATTTGGACTTAAACACCTGCTGGAGTTTTCTGATGCATGTATCTTGTTTCCTTCATCGCGTTCACGATGAGGAAATTTGGAGTGCCCATTTTGTGCTTTGCATTCGCGACTGAGGGTATGCGTTCGCGAAGGGTTGAGGGGCAAAGTTACGCGTTCGCGATCGAGGTCATGCGTTTGCGAAGGGTCGAGGGGCAAAGTTACGCGTTCGCGACCGAGGACACGCGTTCGCGAAGGGTCGAGGGGAAAAGCTACGCCTTTACGATAGTGGCCTCGCATTTGCGGAAGGGAAAGTTGGCCTGGGAAAATTTGGTCTTCGCGTTCAGGATACCGGGCTCGCGTTCGCGAAGGAGGAAATCAGGGCAGCACAATTTTGTGCTTCACGAATGCGAGGAAGCTTCCGCGTTCGCGAAGAAGAAAAGCCTGGACAGAAAGTTTAAGTTCTGAAAATGAGACTTCGTCCCATTTTTCATTTTTTGACGAATTGGAGCTCGGGAAGAGTCGCTGTTCGGGAGAGTTTCAAGGAAAATAATGAGATGAGTGTTTTTAACTCAATATTGGTCAAATTACCCGAATTCATGGTTGTTTTTAACATTTAGTCGATGATTTAAATTGGAAAATTATAAAAAATCCTCTTGGTTTAATTTGAATATCTGAGGGTCGAGTTGATGTCGAAATTTGGTGAAATTTATATGGTTGGACTCGTAGTTGAATGGGCATTCATTTTTTTAAACTTTTATCGGGTTCCGAGACGTGGACCTCATGGGCAATTTTTGAGTGCAATTTAGAATTTTGTTGAAAAATTAGTATTTTCATATGGAATTAATTCCTATAATTTGTATTGACTGAATCAAATTATTTGCGACTAAATTCGAAGGGTTTGGAGACCAATTCGCGAGGCAAAGGCACAGAAGAATAAAGAATTACACGATTTGAGGTAAGTAACAGTTATAAATTTTATCCTGAGGGTATGAAACCCCAGATTTATGCGTTAGGTGATCGGTTATGATGTGACGCACATGCTAGGTGATGGGCGTGCACCGTAGGAATTGTGACTTTGCCAAATTCCATGGAACAGTGTAGTTGAATAATCCGTTGCTATCTGTACATTCTCCATGTATTAGAGAAATTGAACCCCAAATCATGTTTGGAGTGCCCATTTTGTGCTTTGTGTTCGCGATCGAGGGTATGCGTTCGCGAAGGGTCGAGGGGCAAAGTTATGCATTCCCGATTGAGGTCACGCGTTCGCGAAGGGTCGAGGGGCAAAGTTACGTGTTCGCGACCGAGGACACGCGTTCGCGAAGGGTCGAGCGGAAAAGCTACGCGTTTACGATAGAGTCCTCGCGTTTGCGGAAGGGAAAGCCGGCCTAGGAAAATTTGGTCTTCGCGTTTGCGATACCGGGCTCGCGTTCGCGAAGAAGGAAATCGGGGCAGCACAATTTTGTGCTTCGCGAACGCGAGGAGGCTTCCGTGTTCACGAAGTAGAAAAGCCTGGATAGAACCTTTAAGTTCTGAAAATGAGACTTCGTCCCATTGTCCATTTTTTGACGAATTGGAGCTCGGGAAGAGGCGATGTTCGGGAGAGTTTCAAGGAAAATTACGAGGTAAGTATTTTTAACTCAATATTAGTCAAATTACCCGAATTCATGGTTGTTTTTAACATTTAGTTGATGATTTATGTTGGAAAATTATAAAAATCCTCTTGGTTTAATTTTGCATATTTGAGGGTCGAGTTGATGTCGAAATTTGGTGAAATTTATATGGTTGGACTCGTTGAATGGGCATTCATTTTTTGTAACTTTTGTCGGGTTCCGAGACGTGGGCCCCACGGGCGATTTTTGAGTGCAATTTAGAATTTTTTTGGAAAATTAGTATTTTCATATAGAATTAATTGCTATAGTTTGTATTGACTGAATCGAATTATTTGCGACTAGATTCGAAGTGTTTGGAGACCGATTCGCGAGGAAAAGGCATAGCAGAATAAAGAATTACACGATTTGAGGTAAGTAACAGTTATAAATTTTATCCTGAGGGTATGAAACCCCAGATTTATGTGTTAGGTGATCGGTTTTGATGTGACGCACATGCTAGGTGACGGGCGTGCACCGTAGGAATTGTGACTTGGTCAAATTCCATGGAACTGTGTAGTTGAATAATCTGTTGCTATTTGTACATTCTCCATGTTTTAGAGAAATTGAACCCCAAATCATGTTTAGATTATGTGCTGGCATAGTAGGGACCCACAGAGGCCGTGTACATGTTGAATTATCTGCTAAATTATTATTTTTTACTCGGTCATAGTTTACTTGTTTATTTTATCTCAGTCTCTATTGTTCATTATTGATGTATCATATCATTGTTTTTTGGGCTGATTTTCATGGTTATTGAGAGCCCGAGAGACTGGAGAGATTTATGACTGAGTGAGGCCAAGGCCTGATTGTGATATATTATACTATAGCATGTGAGTTGTCCGTGCAGCACGTGCGTTGTCCATGCGGATCCAAATATTATACTATAGCACGTGAATTTTTCGTGCAGCACGTGAGTTGTCCGTGCTGATTCAGATATTGATACTATAGCACGTGAGTTGTCCGTGCGGATCCAGATATTGATACTATAGCATGTGAGTTGTCCGTACAGATTATAGCGCTTGGGTTGAAGGAGCCTCTCCGAAGTCTGTACACATCCCAGTGAGCACAGGTACCTACTGAATGCGAGTGCTGAGTGTTGAGTGGATGGAATGGATGTGTGACTGTGGTCCTAAGAGGATGCATTTTGATATCATTATTGTTGCACTTCAGCTGTCTTATACCACTGTTTTGAAAATTTTCGAGAGATATTATCTTATGTTTTAGTTGAACTTGACACGAAATTACTGTTTCGGCATTAAATGTTAATCTTGAAGCATGCCTACCTTGTTATGTTTGGAATTACATTAATTGGACTCAGTTGTGAAGCTCGTCACTACTTTTAGTTCTTTATTTAGTATTGTTACTTGCCGAGTTGGTTATACTCATACAACACCGTGCACTTCGTGTGCATATCCAGGTGTTCCCGGACACAGTGGGTGTTGATTTTCTTCGCATAGTTGATTATCTGGAGATTTCGAGATAGTTGCCAGTGTTTCGCAGACCTTGTCTCTCCTTCCTTATCTTCTTGATTACTATATTTGCCTCAGACTATTATAGACCGTGTTTTCCAGACTTGTGATGTATAGATGCTCTTGTACTCTGTGACATCCTGATAGTTGGGAATTCCGCATTATGTTTTGGGTTTTCTATCCCAGTTATGAGAACTTTTTCTATTAAAATTGCTTTACATTTATTTTTGTTAAAAGTGTTGGGAATATTTGTGAGAAATCGGCTTGCGTAGTACCATGTTAGGCGCCATCACGACATGTTAGGATTTTGGGTCGTGACAAGTTGGTATTAGAGCCTAGGTTACATAGGTCTCACGAGTAATGAGCAGGTTTAGTAGAGTCTTGCGGATCGGTACAAAGACGTCTGTATGTATCTTTGAGAAGCTGCCGAAGCCTTAGGAAAAATTTCACTTAGTTGTATTCTGTTGTGCGAATTTGTTGATTCCGGAAACTAAATTTCTATTATTCTATTCTCTCATAAATGATGAGGATACGCACTATCGGAATCGGACGGTCAGCCACCAGTGCCACCAGTGCCACCAGTTAGGGCCGCGAAAGGCCGGGGCCGTGGTAGAGGCCGAGGCCGAGGTAGAGGTTGTGGTGTAGCTCGTATAGCAGTTGGAGCAACACCTGTAGCACCATTAGATGCTCCAGCTCAGGAGCAGATTCCAGATATAGTTGAGCCGGCGGGACCAGCTCAGGCACTATTTTTGCCTATTGTAATTCCAGGTCAGTCTTCATTTAGTGCACTAAATAACTTATCACTTCTTTGAAATAGCATAATTCTTACAATCTCAAAATAATCTTATTCCCGAACTTACGTCGATTAACTTACGACGAAACTTTAACGTACGAAAATGCGGGATGCAACATCATCCCCCCCCCCTGGGAACATTCGTCCTCGAATGTTAACTGATGCACCTATCATTATCTTAACCTATGTCTTACGAATACTTTAGTACTCCTCTTGCCATCTGGCAACTGTTCTGCGCATGAATCCCAAAGGCCAAAGCATTCTCCCCTTTAGGCCTCTTTCTCTTACCACGACTTGTGGTCGGAATCCTTCCAACTATTGCTACTCGGTCGACTGCACCATCAGTTACACCACCCTCCCATCCAGCTCAGGGTGGGGCTCAGCTAGTTAAGGGTCGCCGAAGAGGGGGAGGCCGATCAGGTGGCGGTCATGGCCGATTCTATGCCTTTCCTGCCAGGCCAAGATGCGGTTGCTTCGGAAGCTTCTACATTATTTGACCCTAGTTCTACTTATCTGTATGTATCATTGTACTTTACTCATTATCTGGATATGCCCTGTGAGTTCTTAGTTTTACCTGTTTGTGTATCTACGCCGGTGGGCGAGACAATTATTATGGACCGTGTGTATCGGTCATGTGTGGTAACTATTGGGGGACTGGAGACTAGAGTTGATCTCTTATTGCTTAGTATGGTTGATTTCGATGTAATCATGGGTATAGATTGGTTGTCTCTATGTCATGCTATTCTGGACTGTCACGTAAACACCGTAACATTGGCGATGCCGGGTTTGCCGAAGTTCGAATGGAGAGGTTCTCTAGATTATGTTCCGAGAAGGATAATTTCTTATTTGAAGGCCCAACGTATGGTTGGGAAGGGGTGTTTTTCATATTTGGCCTTTGTGAGAGATGTTAATGCAGATAATCCTACTATTGATTCAGTACCGATAGTACGAGACTTTTTGGATGTATTTTTTACAGACCTACCGGGTATGCCACCCGACAGGGATATTGATTTCGGTATTGACTTAGTGTCGGGCACTCAGCCCATTTCTATTCCTCCAATATGGCACCAACTGAGTTAAAATAATTGAAAGAGCAACTTCAGGAACTTCTTGATAAGGAGTTTATTAGGCCTAGTGTGTCGCCTTGGGGTGCACAAGTTCCGTTTGTGAAAAATAAAGATGGTACTATTTAGATGTTTATCGACTTTAGGCAGTTGAACAAAGTTACAATCAAGAATAAGTACCCTTTTACCGCGTATTGATGATTTATTTGACCAGCTTCAGGAAGCGAATTTATTCTCCAAAATTGATATGAGATCCGGGTATTACCAGTTGAAAATTCGGGATTCGAATATTCTAAACACGGCATTCAGGACCCGTTATGGTCACTATGAATTTCTTGTGATAGCGTTTGGGCTGACCAACGCCCCAGCAACATTTATGCACTTGATGAATAGTGTATTCCGGCCATATCTTGATTCATTTGTCGTAGTATTTATTGATGATATCCTGGTGTACTCACGTAGCTAGAAAGAGCATGCACAGCACTTGGGTATTATGTTACAGAGGCTGAGAGAGGAGAGACTTTATGCCAAATTCTCTAAGTGTGAGTTCTGGCTTAGTTCAGTGACATTCTTGGGACACATAGTGTCCAGTGAAGGAATTAAGGTGGATCCAAAGAAGCTAGAAGCAGTTCAGAGTTGGCCTAGGCCATCTTTAGCTACTGAGATTCGGAGATTTCTAGGCTTCGCCGGTTATTATCATCGCCTTTGGAGGGTTTCTCGTCTATTGCGGCACCTATGACTAAATTAACCCAGAATGGTGCTTCGTTCAGGTGGTCGGATTAGTGTGAAGAGAGCTTTCAGAAGCTCAAGACAGCTTTGACTACAACCCCAGTATTGGTGTTGCCTACACGTTCAGGGTCTTATTCTGTGTATTGTGATGCATCGCGTATTGGTCTCGGCGTAGTGCTAATTCAAGACGATAGGGTGATTGCCTATGCGTCCAGACAGTTAAAGGTATATGAGAATTATTATCTGGTCCACGACCTTGAGTTAGCAGCTATAGTTCATGCCTTGAAGATTTGGCAGCATTATTTGTACGGTGTCTATTGTGAACTTTATACCGATCACCGGAGTCTACGACATCTTTTTAAACGAAAGGATCTTAATTTGCGGCAACATAGGTGGTTGGAGTTGCTTAAAGATTATGATATCATCATTCTCTATCATCCCGAAAAGGAAATGTGGTGGCCGATGCCTTGAGTCGTAAGGCGGAGAGTTTGGGCAGCTTAACATACTTACCGGTAGCAGAGTTCAGGGCTTGGCCAACCAGTTTGTAAGATTGGATGTTTCTGAGCCGAGCCAAGTTTTGGTTTGTGTGGTTTCTCAGTCTTCTCTTTATGATCATATCAGAGAACGTTAGTATGATGTCCCTCATCTGTTTGTCCTTAAGGACATTGTTCATCGCGGTGATGCCAAGAAAGTCACTATTGGGATTGACGGTGTATTACGGATGTAGGGAAGGCTATGTGTGCCTAAAGTAGATGGTTTGCGCGAGTTGATTCTCCAGGAGGCTCACAGTTCGCGGTACTCCATTCATCCAGGTTTCACGAAGATGTATCAGGATTTGAGGCAACATTATTGGTAGAGGTGAATGAAGAAAGATATAGTTGAGTTTGTAGCTCTGTGTTTAAATTGTCAACAGGTGAAGTACGAGCATCAGAGACCGGGCGGATTGCTCCGGAGACTTGAAATTTCGGAGTAGAAGTGGGAGCATATTACCATGGACTTCGTAGTTGGGCTCCCACGGACTTTGAGAAAGTTTGATGCTGTTTGGATGATTGTAGATCAGTTGACCAAGTCCGCGCATTTTATTCCAGTTGGTACTACTTGTTCTTTGAAGCGATTGGCTAAGATTTATATTCGCGAGGTTGTTTTCCTTCACGGTGTTCCATTGTCCATCATTTCAGATCGGGGCACAGATTTCACATGACAGTTTTGGAGAGCAATGCAGCAAGAATTAGGTACACAGATTCAGCTGAGTACAACATTTCACCCTCAAACGAATAGATAGTTCGAGCGCACTATTCAGATATTGGAGGATATGCTACGCGCTTGTGTCATTGATTTGGGGGTTCTTGGGATCAATTTTTGCCACTGGCAGAGTTTGCTTACAATAATAATTACCAATCGAGTATTCAGATGGCACTGTATGAGGCTTTATATATGAGACGGTGTCGATCTCCAGTGGGTAGGTTGGAGCCGGGTGAGACTAGGCTATTGGGTAATGATTTGGTTCAGGATGCTTTGGAGAAGGTTAAATTGATTGAGGAGTGGCTTCGCACTGCGCAGTCTAGACAGAAGAGTTATGCCAATCGGAAGGTCCGTGATGTTGCTTACATGGTTGGGGAGAAGGTTCTGCTTAATATTTCACCCATGAAAGGTGTGTTGAGGTTCGGGAAGAAGGACAAGCTTAGCCCTCGGTATATTGGGCCATTTGAGATGCTTAAGAAGATTGGAGAGGTGGCTTATGAACTTGCATTACCCCCTAGTCTATCAACGGTTAATCCAATGTTTAATGTAACTATGCTCCAGAAGTATGTCGGGGATCCGTCTCATGTTTTGGATTTCAGCACAGTGCAGTTGGATGGTAATTTAACTTATGATGTGGAGTAGGTGGCCATTTGACACTAGCAGGTTCGAAAGTTGAGATCAAAGAACATGGGAGAGGCCAGCCAGTCGGAGAAGCTACTTGGGAGACTGGGTAGGATATGCGGAACAAATATCGACACCTATTTAAGACTCCAGGTATAATTCTAAACCAGTTCGAGGACGAACATGTGTTTAAGTGGGGGAGAATGTAACGACACGATGGTCGTTTTGAGTATTACAACCATGTTCCCCCATTTGCTGCTCAATTTGTGCTTTACAGTTGTTATATGACTTGTCAGGGTGATTGGTTCGGGTCCGGTGAGGTTTTGAAATGAATTGGAACACTTAGTTCCAAGGTTTAAAGCTTAAGTTAAAATAGTGACCGGATGTCGACCTATGCGTAAACAACCCCGTAATAAAGTTTTGATGATTCCAATAGCTCCGTATGGTGATTTTGGACTTAGGAGGGTGTCCAGAAAATTATTTGAAAGCCCGTAGCTAAATTAGGCTATTATTTTCATAGCTCTATTATTTTATTTGTGACTTGTGTGCAAAATTTGAGGTCAATCGGAATTGAATTGATAGGTTTCGACATCTAATGTAGAAATTAGAATTCGTAAGTTTTAGTTAAGCTTGAATTGGGTGTGATTTTTGATTTTAGAGTTGCTTGATGTGATTTGAGGTTTCGATTAAGTTCGTATGATGTTTTAGGACTTTTTGGTGTATTCTTTTGAGGTCCCGGTGCCTCGGGTGAGTTTCGAATTGTTAACCATATGCTGGATTTTTCTAATGCCTGTATCCGGTTTCCTTCATCGCGTTCAAGAGGGGTGTCTCGCGTTTGCGAAGGGACAATTTAGACTGGCCCATTTTGTGTTTCACGTTCGCTATGGAGGGCACACGTTCGCGAACGGTCGAGGGGAAAAGTTATGCGTTCGCGACCGAGGTCACCTATTCGCGAAGGGTCGAGGGGCAAAGCTACGCATTCGCGATCGAGGCCTCAAGTTCGCGGAAGGGAAAGCCGGCTTGTGGAAATTTGGTCTTCGCGTTCGCGAGACCAAGCTCGCGTTCGCGAAGGAGGCAATTCGGGCAGCACAATTTTGTGCTTCGCGAACGCGAGGAAGCTTCCGCGTTCGCGAAGAAGAAATGCCTGGATAGAATTTGGTAAAATTTGTATTGTTGGACTCGTGGTTGAATGGGCGTTCATAATTTTTAACTTTTGTCGGGTTCATATGTGGGCCCCATGTGCGAGTTTTGAGTGCAATTTAGGATTTTATTGGAAAATTAGTATTTTTATATGGAATTAATTCCTAAAATTTGTATTGACTGAATCGAATTATTTGTGACTAGATTCGAAGAGTTTAGAGATTGATTCGCGAGACAAAGGCATAGCAGAATAAAGAATTACACGATTTGAGGTAAGTAACAGTTCTAAATTTGGTCCTGAGGGTATGAAACCCCGGATTTATGTGTTAGGTGATCGATTTTGAGGTGACGCACATGCTAGGTGACGGGCGTGCACCGTAGAAATTGTGACTTGGTCAAATTCCATAGAACTGTGTAGTTGAATAATTTGTTGCTATATGTACATTCTCCATGTATTAGAGAAATTGAACCACAAATCATGTTTAGATTACGTGTTGGCACAATAGGGACCCACAGAGGTCGTGTACATGTTGAATTATCTGCTAAATTGTTGTTTTGTACTCAGTCACAGTTTACTTGTTTATTTTATCTCAGACTCTATTGTTCATTATTGATGCATCATATCATTGTTGTTTGGGTTGATTTTCATGATTATTGAGAGCCTGAGAGACTGGAGAGATTTATGACTGAGTGAGGCCTAGGGCCTGATTGTGAGATATTATACTATAGCACGTGAGTTATCCGTACAACACGTGAGTTGTCCACACTTTGTTATTGATTTTTGTGTGTTGTTAAATGACTTATCAGTGTTATTAACACGTTATCATGCTCATTCTAGGGGTTGTCTTACAACATATAGAAATGTTAGGGCAAGCAGGCAAAACATAGTGTCAATCACAAGCTTACAAGGTGATATTCTTTTGATGCTTAGGGTTTACTATTATTTCTGTTACTCATTTGATCATGTTGCTTGATACTGCATTCTTTTAGACAAACACAATGTGTTAGTATGTGGACTGGTATTCAGCAGTGGCATATATATTACACAAATGCAAAGACTGCTTGGTTTTATTGTCAATCAATTTAGGTGTATGGTGTTGTACCATCTGCCAGTGGTATTAACATGGTTTGATGTTCATTGTGGCGATGGGATGACATTATATGACATACAATTACAAAGAAGGCAGTTGTGGACTTATAGCAAGATATATCCAATAGTTTCTGAGATTGGTATGAGATGGGAAATTAAAGGTGGACTATCATTGTGTGTGGATCATGATTTACATCATCTTATAATATAGTCAGATTCACTTTTGATGAAGAGGATCATTGATGGAGAATGGGATCCAACTTGGTGCATTGTGGCTGAGGTTAAGAGAATCAAAGATATGAAGGAGCACTTTAATATAATCAAGTTTCACTCTTTCTCTGAACTGCCAAGTGTAGGGAGGAGACTAATCAACCTTGACAAGTCTCAAACTCATAACCGTAGGGTTAGGGTTTCCAAAAGAATAGCTACAGATTGATGAGTAGGTATCTAATGTCAATGTCTTCTTTTGCTAGTTGATTTGTTACTCTTGTATTCTTTATATTTTTAGATTTCTTACCAATGGTAATAGCATGGTTTCATGCTCATTCTGGTGGTGATCTAATGATATATGGATCTGTTAAGACAAGCAGACAGTTAATGTCTTTGTATCAGAGATCACAAGGTATAGTCATGGACAATTATTGGTATGTATCATGCAGCTACAAGTTTGGTTATAGAATTTGCAGTCAGATTACATATAGCACTCATACTTATCAGTGTGTTCTGGAATTTCAAATTGCAATTGTAAACTGGGATCCAATAGTAGTACTGGTGCTAGTGTCTAGTTGTGTTTTGCTAGGTATTGTCATGGCACTGTTCAGTGGCATTGGTGTGGTAACATGCCCATTTTGGAGGTTTCAAGGCAGTGCCTGGCTTTGCTTTGAAATGCAGGTATTGGAATCTTGCTTCTGCTGGCAGTTGTTGGTATATTCTCCAATCCTTGAGGAGCTCAATTTATGTCATGTGTTTCTTAGACTATTTGTGAGTCACTCATTGATACAGGGAAGAAGAAACAGTCATGGTATTCCATATATTTTGCACAATCATTCTACTTGGATGCTTGGAGATGCACATTCGCCTCGTCCTTTGGAATGCAAAACTTGGCCCTTGGTGATAGTTTTAGAGGTGCTACATTGAGGTTTTGCCCATGGCTTGTTGATACACACACCACCATATGTTGGAATTGTCTATGATATCATTTGTAATAATTAGCATTTATAGCCTAGTTAATATTCATCCTCTTTGGCTTCTGCTGTTGGTACTCCATTGCATCTTAATACGACCAAAATAAACAAGACCAGGCCAAGTTGTGCTATAGTTAAGGTACAAGTAGACTTATAGGCTGATCTTCCAGAAAGAGTACGTATGAACATAGAGAATGAGGCTAATGGAGAGATAAGGACTGAATGGGTTAAAATTCAACATGATTACATTCCTAAGTATTGTAGGGAATGTAAATTACAGGGACACAATGGGGATGAATGTGGAAGGTTGCATCTGGAGTTAGTAGATGATAATGGCAAAAGGAAGTAGGTTGAGCAGGACAATGTAGAGTAAAAAAATAATCACAAAGCTCCTTTGAACATCCTTAAAGTTGTGGGGAATCCAGTTGAATAGTGGAAAGAGGTGAAGGATAATCGAGCACAAGCTGTGGTTAATGTAAGTTCACCTCCAGCTAAAGTTGGCAATGAAATAGTGCCAGTTAGTAATGAGGGTCAGCAGGTGCAAACTACAAATTAATTTGCAGTCTTGGAAGTTGAGGAAGTGGAGAATGTGGTTAATGATCATCTGCCTTTGGCAGACAAGAAAAGTACATTGTGTAGCCCTGCCCCTACTCCTACTAAGAAAGGGAAATCATTGGATCCAACAGCACCAGAATTTATGTCACATGACTTCTTTTGTGATGAATCTTCCATAATGTGTATGATGTGGTATTGGAGGATAATTGGGATGAAACTAGTTTATTGGACATTCTTCCAGAAGAATTGCCACTTCATATTATTGAAAATATCAAACCGCCTTTGTTACATGATGAGCTTGATAGACCTTACTGGAGCTTGGAGACTAGGGATAACTTTATAGTAAAAACTGCCTATGAATATGTGAGGAGGAAGAGAGATCCTAACACTGTATATATAAACATATGACTGAAAGGTCTGCTTTGAAGATAGCTTTCTTCATGTGGAAGGCATGGAAGGTCAAGTTGCCATTTGATGATTACTTTAGAAGGGTGGGATATCTTATGCCCTCTATGTGCTAGTGTTGCCTTAATCCGGATGAAGAAACAATGGTTCATGTGTTGTTTTAGATCATATGTTGCTCGTACAGTGTGGTATTATTTTCATGCTAATGCTGGAATTTCCATGGATGGTTTATCATTGCAACAAGCAATGGTAAAATGCTGGACACTGCAAGTTCTCCTTAGACTAAAACCTGTCTTTCAGGCCTTGCCTTCTGTTATTTTATGGGAGTTTTGGAAGAGAAGAAATAGTTATAAGCATAGAGATGTTGTTACAATTACTAGGGAGTGATATACCACATCTCATCTACTCTTCAGGATTTAGTCAAATTTATGAAACACAGTTTGCAAAATGTTCAACACAAATGGCCGCATTTATTACATATATTGGAGCATTACATGCCAAAGTTGAAGGTGACTAAGGTCCTTTGGGAGCTTCCTAATCAAGGCTGGGTGAAGGTCAATACAGATCGGGCATGAAGGGGCAACCCGGGTAGGAGCTACATGGGCTTTATATTAAGAAATGAAGAAGGTGATGTGTGTTATGCACGAGGCAAAGGAATTCAAGAGGGAAACAACATAGAAGCAGTTGTGATCCTTGATACATTGAGATATTTTGTACAACATGGTTACAAACATATTTTGAGGCAAACGGATTCCTTGTTGCTGAAGAATGTTGTTGAAGGCACATGGCTTGCACCTTGGGCAGTATCAACACACTTGGAGGAAATACAACAAATTATGGGGAGATGCAATGTTAGAATTTCACATATCATGAGAAAGGGTAACAAGGTGGCAGATTACCTAGTTAATCTTGCTCTTGATCATGGAGATTTTGAGGCTAACAACTTTGCACAATTGGAGGTACAAGGTAGAAGGATTGTGAATAGTGATAAATTACAATGTCCATATCTAAGGGTGAAGGTTGCTACGAGCAAATGTGTATGGAGAGGATGAATCACAAAGGAGGAGGAGGAGATGTTTAATGTTAGGTGCTTTATATGCTTCATACGGATAACTCCATACCATGTGAGCTGATTCTTGATTTTATTACCTGTGTCAAATAGCCAGAACAAACCAAACAAGAATTGGTTACACCACATTATTCCCCAGCAGTTAGAACTATTGTGTTTGACCAAATATTTAACAAATCTGGGCAATGGTGATTTGAACTGGCCAGTTGCCTCTTGAAACATTGCCTCCATGCTTGTGCTTATCCTTGATTCCCCTCCAATAGAATGAGTACCAAGTACTAATACCACCAATTGAAGGTTTGTCAATAGATAAGGCATGGGTACAGTAACTTCTCCTGCAAAAAAAGCACACAATGTTAGTAAAAGACAGGTTTTATGTTCTCCTCCCTAAGGACTTGAACATGATGGATATATGCACTGCCTATGAGTTCCTCCATCACCTTTGTATGCCTTTCCTCCTTTCCTCCTAAGTCCTGGATACCGTTAATCTCAAATATGGATTCCTGGCAGCCTTCATTCATGACTAACTCCATTGGCTCCTAGAAACCTTCACCTTCGAAAACATCTCCTCCTCCTCCTTTGTGATTCATCCTCTCCATACACGTTAGCTCCTGGCAACCTTCACCCTTAGATATGGACATTGTAATTTATCACTATTCACAATCCTTTTACCTTGTACCTCCAATTGTGCAAAGTTGTTAGCCTTAAAATCTCCATGATGAAGAGCAAGATGTCACAACCCAAACCACAAGGATGCGATGGGCACCCGGTGCCTTGCTAAACCGAGTACCAACGTAATATATCTTTCTTATTATACCATCATGGGTAAGTAGGCTAGAAGGGCTATCATGAGATAATCAGAATAAAACATAAGGGAATACTCGACATAGGATGACTCGACATGATTTACAAACTTATACATGTGACATATGGGCCTATAGGATCGAAATGATCATTTGTACACTCAAAACATAGGCCGACAAGGCCATACAATAATCCATATACATCGCATATATCTACAAGACTCTAAGAGTGCATAAATATCATATAGGCCAGGAGAGTGTAAGGCCCTGTAAAATTTCGCTAAGAAATTTAAGGTTTTATAGTGCCGAGGTACGGACTTTTGGGTTGAAGAATGCACTGAGGAGTGATGAAAATATTTGGCAGAAGAAGGCAATTCCGCGGTCAATTTCACGGGCCGCATACCCATCGCGGAGTAGAGCAGAAAATAGTTGAATTTTGAAGGTCATTTCTGCGGTCCATTATGCTATCGCATAACTGTTTCGCGGTCCACACTTCCATCGCAGATTTGGCATGAAGAATTTCGGAGGGGGATTCTGCAGTCCATTTTCCAGGCGCAGAACTGGTCTACGGACCACAGACCTGGCCGTACACTGGTCCAGGACAACTCAGTTTTTGGCATCACTTTCGCGGTCCATTTTTCGAGCCGCATATCTGTTCTGCAGCCGCAGAGTTGAGTTCGAAGAGTCCATTGTCTATTTTATAACTCGACCCCATTTCTTATAAAAAATAAATTTAGGGTTATTTTGTTTGGGTTGAACACGTAGTTTAGAGAGAGAGAGGAGTATTTTAGAGATAGAGAAGAGATCCCCAAGTTCTTTTATCATCAATGCTTGCCCAATCTTGAAGATTCAAGTGAATCAGTCATTAGGCCATCATCTATCCGGCTAAGTCCTTCTCCTAAACTTTCATGCAAGAGGTTATGAGTTTAAGTATATTGTGGGGTTGAAGATAGGCCATGCATTTGCCAATAGGTGGTAGTATGTTGGATTATTGAACTATTTCAGGTGGTTTCTTGTTGAAACTGGTTGAGGGAGGATGTGATTACCATTATAGGGCCTTGCCTTCAATTTTGCATAGTAGGTGCTTGACAAAATTTCCAAGAGACTATGTCATGAGAACACTTCTAACTATTGTCCGATTTTCGCTATCTTCCTATAGATTGATATTGCTAGAAGTATTGGGACGTTGTAGTAATCTAAGGAAAACTCAAGAAAGGTATGTTGGCTAAACTTCTCTTTTAGAATCGAATTCCATGATGTTCCCGTAATTTTCAAGTGTGGTTGGCCCAAGATCCTAATCCCCGTGTTCCGAGTTGTTCTCAACAGATTCGGTTATCCCAAGTAAGCATTGTGTTGAAAGATATATATACCTAAACGTATTCCAATTGCTCCTATCTTATTATGACCTCTTCGGGAATGTGTTCAAGTATAAAATGCTATGACTTCGGTTCGTGTTTCAAATAAAAGTTATTATACCAAATTGTGGAAGAAAAAACCAATGTGCTTAAGACTCATACAGCTTATATGCATATCAAATCTCTATTTTCAAATGCCTTTATTATTGATCTACGATGACAATGTTTGAAAGTGAAAGAAGTGAGAGTGAGATATAAAATGTGGCCATGGTTGTTGTAACTAGAGCGCATGCTTTGAATTTGTATTTCAATCAAGAATCACCACGATCTCCTTTGTAAGAGCTTCCAGTTTATTTTGAATTCTTATTTACCTATGAGTCGAAACTGTGCATTGCCTTTTAGGGAAATATTTCAAAAAAAATGGTGTATTACTAATCTATGATTTTAACTTGTGTTACGATCGCGAGTCATTTTGCTCAGTACCTTGGAAAGAAATCTATTGCGCTTGAAGACTTCATTATTAATAAACCTAATGTCATGATTTTAGGAATATTCTATATGATTGTCACATCCCAAAATACCCCTAGATATGACTGGCACCCAACTAACACTACCCGCTAGGCGAACCAACTTACATCATATACAACTAAATGTAAGTTCTAACATATCAATAATTAAATGCAAAATAATAATCTAAATTGTTCCATAAATATTTATGAATAATAACAATCAAAATGAAAGAACATAAAGCTAGCCCAAATTCAACACTAGACCATGGAGCATCTAAGAAAACTACAAAAGACATCATATCAATAAATGTAAAGACTATTTTGTCAACCTCAACGAACAATGCGGTGGCTGACCTCAATAAATGGATCTGCTCTAGTAAACTCATCAGCTACAACGCTATCTCCGACAACGGTATCTGCATAGAGATGCAGTTAAGGAGTGAGTTATACGTAAATATAATCCAGTAAGATCCTCGACTCCCCACTTTAAATATCTCCGGAACAATTATTAGAAAATACAATTACACCACAATAAGAACAATATACTAAGCACAATAATTATACAATAATGCAATATATAGGCATCAACAGATTTAATAATAATTAACTAACAAGAACACACATATCTCAGCCCACTACACACTAAGGATTTGTCATAGCTGCAGTAAAAGAAATTGACCAATACCTCTATAAGACCACAACGGCACTACAATGCTTCAGATATGTAACAGAGCAAACACAAGGCTCACTGAAGCATACACAATGCCCCAAATATATTAAGAAACATGCACAATACTCAGATGATGTAAAAGGGCATACACAATGCCCTAATATCATGGCTCACAACCGTATCAAACTCAACAATATGGCTCACAACCGTATCAAAGTATCAAACTCAACATCATGGCTCACAGCCGTATCACGCCATCAAACAAATTATAAAATAATTTTTTTATATATTTTTCATAAAATAATATATTTGCGGTTACTCTAAGGACAACCGATTCTGCCAAGCACACGTTTGTCCCAACACATGGACCAGGCAGAAAAAATATATTTTCAAAACGGGTTTAGAAAAGCAAGTATCAAAGTTTAATGTCTCACTTATCTCGATAACAATAAGTTTTCCAATCTTGTAACGTCCAAAACACCAACTGGACAACCTCCAATTGCCTCAATCTCAAAGCATTAGCTCCAATTCACTTCTTCAAGTTTTGTGAGTATTCAAAACCTCATAATCTTAAAGGAAACAAAACTGATAATTTCCGGTTTGTGCCTCAGGCGATCACGACCTCCATATCAGTCCCAATGTTTTATTCATGTTGCCACAAATATCCAAGATATATCATAGGGGTTGTTGTAGCATTCCAATACAAAGGATGAGGAATATCCATGTAGGGATTTAGAATTATATATAGATTTATAAATTCTCAAATAAGATATATTTTTATATAAATTCTCAAATAAGACCCTTAAGGGTCCACTGTCCAAAAATTCAAATGTTTGGCTCCATGAATTCACCTGCAAAGCCAAAATAAAATAATCGCTTTTGAGTACTCTTTCCTCTGCAATTGTAAAGGCAGCAACATTTGCTGTAATCTAATCTCTTCATAATGACCAAGTATAGCTTTGCTTAAGCTTCTCAAATATTACTTAGGACCACCTCATTCGCCATTTTAAACAAGCACTGTATAGTTTTAAAGTGTTAAATATTTACTAATCTCTTTAACCCCTACCACTTAGGGTTAATTAAATAATCTATACAACTTCATCTAATATATACTTATTACACTTAAATGTAACTCAGTGAATAACTGGGGAATAGTATAAATTACTTCATAATAAAAAAAGTCATATTTTAATACGCATATTACCAATAGCAGTAATCATGGAGTATAATTTAATTAATACCTTCTTCACGGTTTCTGAAATTCCAACATTGCCGAGGGTGCTTCTTGTTGAACTGCTCGACAAACAAAGTAATACACTTTGTAATTCTTTAACCCTTCAAATAATGATTGCAAGACTAATATAAATCTATAAGCAATACTCCATATTCTCTTGTATTGCAATCGCCGTAAATTTCCAAAGGCCACTCTTTACCCTAGACATCTCATGTGGCCAGTAATAAAATGGTAGGGCCTGGCCCACTTTTAACCTTTGTAAATTATTCAAAGTCTTTTAAAAGGCTAACTAATTGTGTATGTATAAATTTAGCCCACTAGGCATTTAAATAAACACTCAATCTCTTATTAAAAGAATATAGGGTTATTGCAATGATGATGTTTATGGTGGTGATCTTTGAAAGTAAAAGAAATGAAAGTGTGGAATATGAAATACGGCCAATGTGCCATGAATGAAGAACACTATGAATGGCCTAGATAGCCAATAAAACAATGATATTATGAGTGGTTGAAAGTACTAATGAAGCTATATATATGATGTGAAAGATTATGAGGTGAATGTTCTTGTATTTCTATTTCCTTCGTGTGCAAAATAAAAATATTTTTGGGAGCATCATTAGCGAACCGAGGAAAGGTGGGTTGAAAACGGCCCACACCCGAAACTACACGTGCCGGTGTAGGAGTGAATTGTGAGTATTCCCCTTATTTGGGATGGGATTGAATTATTAATGTGATGAAATTATTCCCATTAATTGGGATGAGATTGATGATAGCGGTGAATTGGAAGTGATGAAGTCGACCCACACGGCATATGGGGAAAGGCGGCCTAGCCGATCGGGTGGAGATCGGACGCCATGTCGCGCGCATGGTTGTTCCTACTCTTGGTACCACCTTTCTTTTTCGTATCACTTATCAATCTACATTGTTCGTGGAGAGATGGACTAGACGATCGGGTGTGATCGGATTTCATTCTAAAAACACGGTGGTATATCGTGCTAATGATCTTCCAACTAAAATATATATTATTTTGTATTTTGAAAATTGTTATGTTTTAACTTGGCTTTTGGATATCATTGATTGTTGCTTGCTCTTTCCATGATTTTTCCTTTATTATATTGGCTTTCTATTTCGAAAGAGGACATTTAGCTTTACATACTAGTATTATTCCACATGTACTAATGTTCCTTTTGCTAGGGGTGCTGCATCTTTAATGGTTGCAGGTGGTTTGACCCTCGATAGCAGTTACTCTCTATTCAGCAGGTTTTGGTGAGCCTACTCTGTTCCGGTCCTTATGTCATTTGACGTTGTTCCTTGTGTTTGAGGTATAGCCATGGCCTTGTCGCCGACACTTGCATAGTACTCTTTTATTGTACGTAAAAGCTCCGTAGACATGGTGTGGGTTATATATTGGTGTTGGGAAAGTCAAACTAGAATATTGTAATTGTATCAAATGTTCCACTTTAAACTATGAATGTGTAATATATTTTGAGAATTATATATATATGAAGTAACTAGTGGTAATGAAACTGTGGTGTTCACGTGATCTTCTTATTGTCTAATTAGTGGGAATGCACCTTCACTTTATTGTCTATAAGTTACTAAAATTCTTTTCTCAACAAGTTGTTGCTACTGGCTATGGTGAGTATAATAGCCTACTAATTGTGGTTAAGCTTGCTTGTATGTTGGTTAAGTTGTTAGGATGATAAACTACAAGATAATACTTGGACTAGCTTGAGATGTTGTTGTTCTTGATAGATTGATTTCAAAGATGCTCTAATGGACTTTAAGTGGCTGGAAATTATAGAAAATAACTTGTCTATGATATTGTTAGTATTATTATGTTGGTTTACATGTCAATCCTCTTGAGGAAATTGGTAACTGGAAAAGAAATGGTTATAAAGCACTTGGAAGTTGTCCGCAGTGATATTATCTTGTGTTAGGCAATTCTGGGTAACTTTGAAATTGAGTAGAAGGTTGAAAATCCTTTAAAGAGTATTGGTTATTATACTGGATATATTACTAAGTTCAAGAATGAATGATAATGGGGTTGAAGTGTGCTAAAGGGATTCAATTCTAGCTTGCCGCTTATCGTGATATGTTGATGACCTGTTAATAAAATATTTTGGACCCTATTGTTAATGTTGTTCTTATTGTATTATCTGGTTGTTGTTGTTGGTATATGGTATTGGCGGAGGCCTTGTTACATGGGAGATGCTGTCCAAATATACATAAACGAGCTACTAGTTTAAGTTGCGGAATTAGCCTTTACTCGTCACTAATTTGGAATCTCCTTATGCTATGGTAGATTGAGTTGAGTTGTTTGAAGAATTTCTTGGAAGGTATTACGGACTCAACAGAGTTAAGGTATGTTAAGGCTATCCCTTCTTTCCTTTTGGCATGATCCATATTATACAAACGAAATGAGCAAACGCGAAACTTTCACAAATGGCTCTATTCTTAGAAGTACTAGGTGTGCCTATGTTCTTAATTCCCCATGTGTATTATTATATCGTATGTTGATGGGTCTCAGAAAATACGTAAGTTGAAGAAGTTTATTTCATGATATTAATCAAAGTCATATTGATCTTATGACATCCCGAGAAATCTTATTGACTTACTTCTAATGCATTGCATTCATTTATACATGTACATTGATCCATGACCAGAGGTCATTATATACGCGTATATTATATGTATATGAGGCATAGGGAAAGGTTATGGCATTATATACGCACCACTACCTGATCTACTGGCATACGTTGATGATTTCGCCGACAAAGACCGAGATAATATGATGGGATGCCCTTAGAGGCTTGATGATATTATGTATGTATATACCTATGCATGATATGATATTTATATGCATATGCATGGCATTAGAAATGTTTCATATTTCACAAAGCTATTCAGACTTGTAGGTTGAGTTCTTTACTCCATGTTTCTTTTAGGTCTTTTATATACTACTTTCATGCCTTACATACTCGGTACTTTATTTGTACTGACGTCCCTTTTATTTGTGGACACAACGTTTCATGCCTGCAGGTCTTGATATACCAGGTTGACAGTCCTCCTAGTAGGCTGTCAGCTCAGTGGAAGGTGTTGGTGTACTCCACTTGCTCCGGAGTTGCCTATTTGGTCCGTATGATTTGGACATGTATAAATTGGTATAGTGAGGCCCTGTCCCGACCTTTATGATGTTTATGTACTCTTAGAGGCTTGTAGACATATGTCATGTATATAGATGATTGAATGGACTTGTCGGCCTATCTTTTGAGTGTACAAATTATCATTTCGATCCTATAGGCCCGTATGTCACATGTATAAGTTGTATATCATGTTGGGCCATCCTATGTCGAGTATTTTCTTATGTTTTATTCTGGTTATCTCATGATGGCCCTTCTGGCCCACTTACCCATGATGGTATGAGAAGAAAGATATGTTACGTTGGTACTCGGTTGAGTAAGGTACCGAGTGCCAGTCGCGGCCCTGTGGTGTGGGTCATGACAAACTTGGTATCAGAGTAGTTCTATCCTAGGGAGTCTATAAGCATGTCTAGTATAATCTTGTTTATGGGTGTGTTATGAACCACACTTGTAAGTATGAGACTACATGGCATTTAGGACTGTCACTCTTTCTTCTTACTCTAGATCGTGTGGTAGAGTTTAGTTGTAAGAATTCAAACTCCTACATTATACTTTATTCGTAATACAACTATGCCTATATCCATAAAGACAATTAGTAAGAGATTGAATGTGGATGTGGAATAGTTCAGTTAAAGGAACTCAATTTTGCATCCTGCTTATGATGAGTAAATGTAAGGTCTTCAGTAGATTGTGTGTGTACTAAGGTATCATGACACAAAGGTAGGCTTATGTATTTGATGATGGTAGAAATTCTTCGCAACACACAAGCTCGTCGCGGTACGAACTCTTTGGTTTTAATACTGCATTGGGGAGTTGAAAGAAAAATTGTTGCAGAACAAGGCATTTCTACGGTCCATTATGCGATCGCAAAACTACTCCGCTGATCGCATATCTGCCGTGGAGTGAAACAGAAAAATGGCAAATTTTTAGGTCGTTTTGCAGTCAACTATGCGACCGCATAATAGTTTTGTAGGCCGCACTTCCATCACATAATTGACATGAAGAAATTTGAAGGGTGATTATGCGGTCCATTTTGCGAATGCAGAACTGGTCTACGGACCGCAGACCGGACCACAGACTAAACCAGAGCAGCCCTATTGTTAGCATCACTTTTGCCAACCATTTAGCGGACCGCATACCGATTCTATGATCCACTCTGCGACCGCAGAGATGTGTTCAGAGGGTCCATTTTCTGGTTTTTAAACCCGATCCCATTTTTATAAAACAACCTTATGGGTCATTTTAGAAGGTTGAAACTTATATTTTAGAGAGAGGAAAGTGGTCTAAACTGAGAAGAGAAATTCCTAAGCCATTTGTTCACTAATCTTTGCCCAGGTCTTGAAGAATTCACAAAGATAACTCACAAGGTCTTTATCCAAGAGGTACGATTCTAGCCCTAGCCTTCAATTTAGAAATTTGGGTAGGGATTAGGTAATGGGGAAGAAGGTTTTGAGAATGAGAGTTGTTATTTATGCATGAAGTACTAATAAAGGTGGTAGGGAGTTGTGGAGTATTTGTTGGTGGCCTATTGAAGTGGGGATTGATTGTGGGGGTAAATGAATCTATCATAGGAGGACCTTTAAACCTTAATGCTCACCTAGTGCTTGATAAAATGCTCAAATGAGATGAACTACCGAGAATCTTCCTAATTATAGTTAAATTTTTCAATATCTTTAATTAGATTGAAGTCTCTAGGAGTTTCGGAACATTGTAGTAAATTAAAGAAAGCTCAAGCCAGGTATGTTGACTAAAAATCTCTCTTAGAATTGAATCCAACGATGTTCCTGTAAGTCCCGAGTTGTTCTTTTTAAATTTTAATGTTCCGAATAAGCATTGTGTCGAAAGTTATATATTCAAAATCTATTCCGAATGCTATTATCTTATTATGTTATCCTTCAGGAATGTGATCTAAGTATGGGCTATGTATTAATATTTATGAATTCAAGTCGTGTTTCAAATGAAAGCTATTATGCCAATTTGTGTAAGAAATCTCAATGTGGCAAAGACTCTTATTTGCTCACATGTGTTTTTAAAGTCTTGAATAAAAATTGCCTTATTGTTGATCATCTATGATGATTTTTAAAAGTGAAAGAGATGAGCATGAAATATGAAATACGACCAACGTGCCAAGAATGATATTACATTTGGGTCCACTAGTGCCAATGAAATGAAGAGACGTGTAAAAGACATTGAAATGGGCTGTAAATCCTTTAAATAATAAATGCTTTGGGAGTATCGTTTAGTCACCGAGGAAGGGTAGGTTGAAATAACCTAACCCCGAAACTATACGTTCCTGTGTAGGAGTGAGTGAGGGCTAAAATCCTAGCGTGAGGTGGTGAGAGTTTTCCCCGAATATTGGATGAGATTTATATGTTGAGATAATTCCCCTTAAATGGGATAAGATGATTGCTAGCAGAATGTGAGGTGACGTCGACCCACACGTCATTGTGGTGAGACGACTTAGCCGATCGGACGCCAGGCCGCACAGATAGTAGTGTTGTGATTGGACATCTTATGGTGAGACTACTTAGCCAATCGGGCTGAGATCGAACTCTATGTTAAAAGTACGGTGGTGTATCGGTACTAAAGATCTCCCAACTTAAATATCGGTACACGACATTGTGGTGAGAGGACTTCTCCTAACTTGATTTTTAATATTGTTTGAGGCCCTCGTTGATTCCATGTTTCTTTCTCATTGTACTATTACTCGTTCTATTGAGGGAGTGTTTAGTTTTACATACTAGTACTATTCCATATGTACTGTCATGGGCGGCTTTCTAGCCATGCCCCATGACCCCTTGGACGCGCCCCATGGCGTCCTAGCAAGCCTCCTAATGCCTAGCGCCATGGACGACCCCGTGGTCTTGGCTATGCCATGTGACAAGCGTGCATATGCCTTTGTCACCCCATCGATAGCCCTCGCCAGTGCCCAGCCGCATGAAGATGCAAACATCACCATGCGCGCAGACAATGCCGTGCGTGCAGACTGTGATGCCAAAGATAAAGTTGCTGACAACGGCCCTTTTTCTACCTTGTAGAAAACTAAGTCCTTTTCATTGTAAGTGTAGAGTAATTATATTTCATGTACTTCCATTATGGTCCTTTAGCTTAGTTAGGTGAAGTCCTGTAACTTTGGTTTATTATTTTAGGCTTGGTTTATTGTTTTAAGCACTATTATGGGGTATCAAGCAATCAAACTTTCTAGCAAGCAAGCAATTCTCTGTACTGGTCTCTCTCCCCCTCGACACCGTGTTGCTTTTCTGTAATAACTTTCATTAATGCAATCAAGCTTTCTTTCATTCTCAATTCTCTTTTTTATTCTTTCAATTGCTCTTGACATTGGTTTTCCCGTACGGCACTGACAATCTAGTCTAGCATACGGTGGGGACCTCAGTTGGCGGATAGTAACTACACGGACATCGGTTGCTTAGCCTTACATCACCCTTCCAAGGAATCTCAAGAAGACACAGCGTAACAGTTGGTATTAGAGACTAGGCTCGACATCGGACGAGGGAACATACTGCCATTACCACAATTTCTGACCATGGTGAATCATGGGGATCGCATCGCGGCCCTTGAAGAGACGGTTGACGTATTATGGCCCATCGTGGATATTGTGCGTGAGATAAGAGCCAACCTAGTACAAAGGTTGGATGACTTGGACCGTAGGATGCGACAAGGCGAATGTGACATTGTGAACATTAGTCGCGACTCTGAGGGAGACCGGCAAATTGCAGCCACAGAGGCAGCCAAACATTTTAGTAAATTCGAGGGCCTCCAACAGGAGCGTGCCGAGGATTTAGCCTACAGGGCACAAGAGGCAGACATGGTGACTTCCATGCAGCAAATTATAGAAAACTTGACAGGCCAACTCAATATTGTCAATGGTGCACTACAAGGCCTGCTTTGATGAGGCAGAAATCAAATCGGGGGTGATGTAAACCTCGCCCCCGTGGCAAAAAACTAAAATTGCTTGCGCCAAAGCCATACAATGGAGCTCGGAATGCCAAAGAAGTGAAAAACTTCATCTACGACATCGAATAGTATTTCGATGTCGTGGGGGACCTAGAAGAAGATGAAAAGGTAGCAACTGCTGCCATGTATCTTCAGGGTTATGATAAACTATGGTGGCGGTTAATGTACGAAGCCATCAGGGCCAGTGAAGATACCCTCGAGACATGGGCAGAACTTAAGGCACCCATACGCCTACAGGTCTTCCCCGAAAATGTTGAGTACAATGCAAGGACAAAGCTATGGGAGCTCCGCCAGACCAACTCAGTGCGAGATTACATGCGAGAATTCTCCGCACTTATGCTGAACATACGATACATAGGGGACAAATACAAACTCTTCACATTCCTAGAAGGGTTGAAACCTTATGCCCGTATGGAGCTGCAAAGACAAAGGGTTGACACTTTGCCCAAGGCGATCCAAGCAGCAAAGTGTCTTAGGGACTATCAAGTGGAAGCTCTGAAGGATAGGCTTGCACAGCCTATCCGAGGGGGATACAAAGGAGGCCAGCCTAGCACTGGTGGCCCTAACAAAAGTGGAGGAGATCGGAGTGCAACCAAATCTAAGGATCCCTCCTCAAGCTCTACTAGACATGGGTGGTACCCACAACTACTTAGCCTCAATTCAGGTGGAGCGCCTTGGTCAAGTTGTAGAAAAAAGGGAAGAGGTCGTGTCAAGGCTATCAACTCACAGCCTTAGCAAGCAGGTGGAATAGCCAAAGAAGTACCAGTGAAGCTTGGCCTTTATGAACGAAAATCCAACCTGCGCGTGGTGATCATAGATGACTTCGAGTTGATAGTCGGGTTGGAATTCCTGAGACAAACTAACACCATGACCGTACCGTAGGCTGACATACTACTAATGATGGGAGAAAATAGAGCCAAACCCTGCATTATCCCTTGCATTACCATAAAGATGGCCGCTGAGAATATCTCGACTTGCAGTTGAAGAAGGGGTAAAACGACATGAACCTACGTTCCTGGCTACCCTATATATTGAAGATATAGAATGCTCCTCGGGTCCTATTCCTGCACCCGTGAAGGAGCTTCTACTAGATTTTTAAGATGGCATACCACATGAAATGCCAAAGTGACTCCCGCCTTGGAGCATTGTGGACCATGAGATTGGGTTGGTGCCGGGTGCGAAGCCACCTGCCCGGGCACCTTATAGAATGTCAAAACCTGAACTCACCGAGCTTCGGAGACACTTGATGGAAATGCTAGACACAGGGATCATCGTGCCCTCCAAATCCCTGTACGAGTCCCCTATGCTATTCCAGAAGAATCATGCTGGAAGCCTATGACTCTGGGTAGATTACCGGGATCTAAAGAAAATCACCATGAAGAACAAGTACTCTATTCCGCTAATGGAAGACTTATTTGATAGGCTTATTGGTGCGACGATGTTAACCAAAATAGACCTGAAGACAGGTTATTGGCAAGTTCGGATTGCGTAGGGTGATGAACACAAGATGACCTGTGTGACAAGATATGGGTCGTACGACTTCCTGGGTATGCCATTCGGCTTGACTAACGCTCCATCCACATTTTGCACCTTGATGAACCAAGTCTTTCAAGAGTACATTGACATATTCATGGTGGTATACTTGGATGACATTGTGGTATATAGCCAAACAATGGAAGAACATCTGGAGCACTTGCGTAAGGTCCTAGCCTGATTGCGGCAGCACGAATTATATGCAAAGCAATTCAAGTACTCCTTTGCTCAAAAATAGATTGACTTCTTCGGACATGTCATCGAGGAAGGGCGGATCAAGATGGACCAATAGAAGATTCAGCTATCATAGATTGACCGCCGCCTAAGGATATCCACGCCTTGAGGGCGTTCCTAGGCCTATAAAACTTCTATCGGCGATTTGTGAAAACTTACTCCCTCATCGCAGTGTCATTGATAGAACTCCTAATAAAGGTCACACATTGGGATTGGGGACCCAGGCAAGCAGAGGCCTTCAACGCATTGAAAGCGGCTATGTCTAGTAGCCCCGTCTTGGCCTTCCCTGATTTGGCCAAGCCGTTCGAGGTAAAAATAGATGCCTCGGACTATTCTTGTGGCGGAGTTTTGCTACATGAAGGGCATCCTATAGCGTACGAGAGCCGAAAACTGAAGGATGCAGAGTGGCGCTATGCCGCCCACAAAAAATAATTATTGGCTATCGCCCATTGCTTACGCCTTTGGAGGAATTATCTGCTGGGAACCCCGTTCGTGGTCAAGACGGACAACACAATGGTTAGCCATTTCATGACCCAGCCAAAGTTGAATGACTGCCAGGCCCGATGGCAGGAACTCTTAACAGAATTTCACTTCAACCTAGAGTACCGAAGTGGGAAGACTAACCAGGTTGCTAAGGCGCTTAGGTATAGGGCTGACTTAGCATCGGTGTGCCTACTCGCCACCCTAAGGGGGAGCAAAGTAGCCACCACCATAAGAGACCAGATACAGGATCTACTCATTAAGGATCCTGTTGCACAGTATTTGGTTGATCTAGTTGGACAGTGCAAGACTCGCCAGTTCTACATGGAATATGGGTTCTTTAAAGTGAAAGTGAACCGACTTTATGTTTATAAAGGAGGAGACCTTCTTCAACTTCTTCAATCTGTAATTAAACAAGATAAATAGGTTCCCAGAAAAATCTGCCTTCCAGTTCTCCTTCACCACATCAAAAAAGGATTCTTGCTTGAACCAAATCTTTAAGAATTTGAATGACTTCTTTGTAGATGTGGCATTAAACTCATAAGTTAGCAGCATGAGAGTGTGATCTGAGCCAGTTTTGTACAACTATGACACCTCCAATCCTGGCAGCATTTGTTGAAATTCAAAGTTAGCCAAACATCTATCCAGTCGCTTGAAAATACAGTCATCACTTGTTCTCACGTTCCACCATGTATAAATGTTTCTTTTTAAAACCTAAGTCAACCACATTGCAAGTGTTTATGCAATGTTGAAAATCTTCCATTTCATTCATAGAAACTGGCTGGTGTCCTAAATTCTCCTCCTCATCTACAATGACAATGAAAGCACCACCAACTAACCATGGTACATTTATGTAAGAATCTAGAGCATACATGGAGTCATATAGTTCAATTCTCTCTATGGCATCGCACTTGGAATAAACAAGAGTAGTTATCATTTCTTTTTATGATTCAAGATTGATTAACCTTAGTGTTAGCTGCTGCTCCATATCCATCAAGACATCAACATCATAAGCTTCATCTATAAACGCCCACACCTTATTACAGAAATTAACAAAAGCATGTTGCAACCGAAGCTGTCTCCTATAGCTTTCTAGTTTATTGACATTTTGCATTGGATCCATTAGTCTAATTAAATAGAAATCATATTGTTTAGGTATTGTAACAAGCCTTTCAAAGGCTTTATTTGTCAATCTTATCTAATGTTCCATTTAATAGCATTCATAACTAATTTATGGATTTAGATAGAGTCCTTCTTGTTTGAACCCCAGTACCGTGCATACTGGGAACTTCTTTTTATTGCTTCTTTCTCCCTTTTCCTACAGATTTACCCTTCTCTCTTTGTCTAGAAGAAATATCACCTTGCCTAGCTGCATTCTTGAAGTTCTGGGCTGTAGATTCTTTATCAAGATCCTTGCCACCCTTATCTTCATTATCATCATGAACACCATCATCCTCTTGCAGTATCAATTGTTTCTTCCAACCCTTAGGCAAAGCTATTTTGGTACTACTGCATGTTGCCACATTCTTCATCTGAAGGGCAGGAGAAGGTACTACCAATATATGATGCCTTTGTTTCACCCTGACCTGATCAACAACATTCAAAGAAGGGTTAGGGTTACTGTATACGATCTAGGTATATGGTTAGTGTTGGTGTTCACCGTGGTCATTTTTTCATTCACATTTGGGACAACTTCCTTTGCAACTGGATATTCCTCTGCATTGCCTCCAATCACCTCAGTCTCCATTTTAGGATTAGCATCAACCTATTGTTCATCTTAATCATCATCATTGCAAACTTTGGCTTCTTCTTCAGGACCTAAAGACTGCACATCTTCTTGATCGTCATTCATTTCTTCTTCTGAAAACATTTCACCTTCCTCCTCAGAATCTTCTTCAACTTGGTCACACTACATAGTTTGCCCAGCTAAACATTCCCCGTAGCTACTGCTTACGAAGGAATTCTTGGAATGATAGGTTTGTTGTAACATAAGTTAGTTCTCCACCCCTTTTCTCTTTATTAACACTTGATGCATTAACTTCATTACCTTGTGATGCCCCAATCCCTTTAGAATTGGGATTAAAAACTAGAGCCACCGGATTTAGGGATTTCCTATTCCCAGAACCATTAGGTTTAGGATTAGGGCTATGATGAATAGTATATTGTTCCACTATTACCAATTGTTTGTCAGCCACATTACTTCTTCTTCACCATCCAACACTGCAAATTTATTATTTGTTTTGACATGCTGAACTCCAACTTTGTCTGGTGGTACTAGTTATTTCCCAATTCTAGCTCTAGCTGAATCACCGCCTTGCACTCCATCTTCTTGTCATCTAGATTTCACACCATTATCCCTCACCTATTTTCACTGATTAGTTTGATTGCCAACAACTTTACCACTTGTGAGAATTCATAATTAAGCTTTTTCTTTTCTTGTACCTGCCTCCTTATCATGAACCTATTGCTTTTCTTTATCATTTCTCTCCATCAATTCTGGATGCAATCTTTAGCATTCTTCTTTGTTGTTCCCTTGAAATTTACTTTTCCTACAATACTTAGGAATGTAATCAAACTGTATCTTCACTCATTCAGTCTTTATTTCTCCAATAAGTCAATCAAAACCTTTAATCTTGCACAACTAGGTCTAGTCTTGTTTATGGTAGCCATATCAAAGTTCAAAGGTTTTCCAACAGCAGAATCTAATGAAAACAAACACTCATTCACAAAATAAGTTGGTAACAAATTTGGGAAAGAAATACATGGCAAAGCCTTTGGTATTTCTTCATTTACTTTAAACTTGCTATCATATATTAATGGTCGCATATGGTAGTCATACCCATCCTTAGAATTCAAAATAAGTCACTTAGAAGACAAATTAATGAAATCCTCCAACAAAGTTAGTCGAATTAAAACATGCTTGTCTTTTATGAAACCTACATTGCACTCACCCTTAATACCACATTGTAGAAAGATGATTCTACGCAATTCTTGAAGTTCAGGCCATCCATAAGGATATTTTCCAACAATAGCATATTAAAGACCTTCTATGATGTTCATGCGTGTCCTCAACTTCAGTGAACTTAACTAAAGGTTGTCCATGTAAGAAAGTGATTGGCTTGAACGTAATAGGGGGAAAATTATTTGTATTAGGGTTTACATGCATGAGGGCATTTAGTGAAGTAGGTTTTAGGATTTTGGAGAAATCTAGGGTAGGATTTATGGTTGGATTGTTGTTTATAAGTTGGTAATTAGAAGAGGAAGGAAAACGAATCTCCAAAGGATGCTGGCCGCCAGCCAACGAGGCCATCGGAGGGCTGCTGGAGCAGATGGTCAAGAAATCGCCCAAAATCGCCTTTCTTGGGAGCTCTCAAGCGCGCGATGGGGGTGAAAGATTAAGGTTTGTTTAGAAAATATACTACTAGGCAAGAGGCCTAGTAGTTACTATACATATAATAATCCAAAAACAAAGGATCCAACGTTTACAACTTGTGCAAAACCAAAGCTAATAGATGTAGAACTAATGCTAGCTAAACTATCAATGCCAACTATTACAATTGCTAAAAGTTACATCTTCCAACACATGGTGGTGTGCGTATCCACAAACTAAGGCAAAACTTCAATGTATCACCTCTAAAGCTCTCACCAGGTTCCAAGTATTACGTTCCAAAGGACAAGGCAAATGTGAATCTCCCATCAACACCATCAACCTTTGGAACTGTCCAACCAACCATGTACCATGAGATTGCCATATAAATATACTTGCACTTCAACCTTCTGAACATCGGCCATTCCAGTACCACTGTAATGCAAAGAGTACAAGAGACACATGTAGTCAAATGGCCTTCAAACAACTTCATACATAGTGACATGAGTTGCCAGGGATCATGTAGTTTGTAGTCCTTTCCTTGCATTTCAAACCAAAACCAAGTACTGCCATGACACCTACAGTCTGGGCATGTAATCATGCCAATACCACTAAATAGCACCATAACAACACCCAGAATTCCAAGAGCATATAAAGAACATCAAAATAGTTGGATCCCAGTTTGAGTTCACACTTTGAATATTCTAAAGACTCTGATAATGTAGAACTATGGTCTACTTGACAACATAACCTGTCTCTAATATTGTAGCAGCATTATACATACTAATAACTTAAGGTAAACATTAAAACATCTTATGCTTTTATTTGAAAGGAACTCAACTACCTACTCGTCTTAAGTGTTCCATGTCCCTAGATCACTGCCAGAATGAGCATGATAACATGCTAATACCAATGCAATAATAACAAAGCAACATGCAACAACTGAGATTGTAAGCAAATACCTATTCATCAATCAAGTGCTCATCTTTTGGCAATCCTAACATATGATTAGGAGTTTGTGATTTGTCAAGGGTGAGTAGACTCATCTCTGCATTAGGCAGTCCAGAAAAGGAATGGCACTGAGTTGTACAGAAAAAACAATGTTAGCTAAAAGATCTACAATAATGTTTCCCTTTCTGAACACATGTTGAAAGATCACATTGAAGTGATCTCTCATCTCCTTAATCTTCTGCACTTCTGCCACTATGCACCAAGGGGGATACCATTCTCCTTCAATGACCTTATTTAATACCAATTAATCAGTCTCTAAAATGAAAGGATGAAGATCATGTTGAACACAGTGTTCCAGTACCTCTACAAAAGCCTTTGCCTCAGCTACAACATTACTAGTTTCCTCTAACTCCACAGCCCTTGCATACACCAAATCTCTTGCATCATCTCTCACATTAAATTCAAGTGAACAAGGTCTAGAATTTTCTTTTGAAGCACCATCAGTATTGCACTTATACCATATTTTATGAGGTAACTGTCAAGTGACCTTTCAAGTGATAAGAATAGATTTGTATCCTTCAAAAATGTTGATCATATCCGGCCAATGTAATGGTACATGAGATAACCATGGGTACCTATCCTTTGCCAAATAGTATAATATTTTGTTAACTTCATGAATGACTTTATTAGTAGACATTGTCCCTCCATTCCTCATTGTATTCCTTTTCTTCCATAAATCCCATGTAAGGATAGTTGGGACTACCTGAAACAAAGGTTTCAACTTTGGACAATAATTATCATCCCATCATGCCCTAATTACTTGTTTCACCTTAACCAGTGGTACATTAATCCATGAAGCCCCAAAGAATACCGTCCAAATAGTTGTAGTAGGACTAGCCAAGAAAATGTGATCAAATGTCTCCTCCTATGGATGTTGACAACTCCAACATCTTGAGACATGTATAGAGCCTTGCCTTCTCCATAAATCATCTGTAGGCAGCTTTTGCCTCCATAATCTCCACAAGAAAAATGAGTTTGAACTGTGTATTAGGGTTTTTCCTATGTCTAAGAATCTGCCAGGCACTACTAATAGTGAACTTACCTGATGAAGTTTGCATCCAGCATGGACTATCTCGATACTCCTCACTACCTTCATAATGTACATTGTGTACATGAATTAGGATTTTTTAAAAGCAAATATACTACAAGGCTAGCTGCCTAGTAGCTAATATATATCTAAAAGCCCACACTAGGTCCAAGTCTTACAATTTGTCCAACTAAAACTAAAAAAAATACTCTAAAGCTAACTATTACAAATGAAACAATGAGCAAATCTGAGCTAGCTATTACATAAACCATATACGAAGACCTCCAACTGACTATGATGCATGTGTATCCACAAGCCAAATGCAAAAACCTCAATGTAGCATCTATCAAGTTCTTACCATGTGCCAATTTTTGCAATCCTAAGGACAAGAAAAATATGAATACCAAATAGCTACACCGCAACATATAGTACCGAGCAATCTTCTTCAGTACAGTCATGAGAACACATATGCAACATGATGCAATTTCTAGCATGAAGTAGTATGATACAGTAGTATGGTACATGAGATAACCATGGGTACCTAACCTTTGCCAAATAGTATAATGTTTTGTTAACTTCATGAATGACTTTATTAGTAGACATTGTCCCTCCATTCCTCATTGTATTCCTTTTCATCCATAAATCCCATGTAAGGATAGTTGGGAATACCTGAAACAAAGGTTTCAACTTTGGAAAATATTTATCATCTCACCATGCCCTAGTTACTTGTTTCACCTGAACCAGTGGTACATTAATCCATGAAGCCCCAAAGAATACCGTCCAAATAGTTGTAGTAGGACTAGCCAAGATAATGTGATCAAATATCTCCTCCTATGGATGTTGACAACTCCAACATCTTGAGACATGTATAGAGCCTTGCCTTCTCCATAAATCATCTATAGACAGCTTCTGCCTCCATAATCTCCACAAGAAGAATGAGTTTGAACTGTGTATTAGGGTTTTCCCTATGTCTAAGAATCTGCCAGGCACTACTAATAGTGAACTTACCTGATGAAGTTTGCATTCAGCATTGACTATCTCGGTACTCCTCACTACCTTCATAATGTACATTGTGTACATGAATTAGGATTTTTTTAAAGCAAATATACTACAAGGCTAGCTGCCTAGTAGCTAATATATATCTAAAAGCCCACACTAGGTCCAAGTCTTACAATTTGTCTAACTAAAACTACAAAAAATACTCTAAAGCTAACTATTACAAATGAAACAATGAGCAAATCTGAGCTAGCTATTACATAAACCGTATACAAAGACCTCCAACTAACTATGATGCATGTGTATCCACAAGCCAAATGCAAAAACCTCAATGTAGCATCTATCAAGTTCTTACCAGGCGCTAATTTTTGCAATCCTAAGGACAAGAAAAATATGAATACCAAACAACTACACCGCATCATATAGTACCGAGCAATATTCTTCAGTACAGTCATGAGAACACATATGCAACATGATGCAATTTCTAGCATGAAGTAGTATGATACAGTTCTCACTAGCATTAGCCTATAAAATATGTGACCTAGTTGTGCACAACCAAATCCATGTCGAATAGTAACAACACCCCTAGAGATAGTGTTTAACCTCAACAAGAGAGTCCCTTTTGGTGTTATACCATCCCCAGATTGAGCATTATACAATTCTAATACCATTGGGAAATGATACAGCACCATATAGTACCAAAACTGAGATGAAAACCTGCATGCCTTGTAACATTTTGTAGAACCTAAAGAATTACCTGCTTGCAGAAGATATTCCCTATAGTGTCTAACCACCTCCAGGATGAGCATGATGTCATGCTAATACCACAAGATAGTAGCTTGACCCTATATAGATGACACAAGAAGAGAAGCAAGCAAGGGCAGGCAGTGTGTGTATGAATCCACTCATCAATTAGGTGCTTTCCTCTTTGCCACCCTAACCCTAAGATTAAGGATTTGAGCCTTATCTAGGTTGATTAGTTTCATCCCTGCACTAGGTAATTTAGTGAATTATTGAAATAATATTGTACTGGCAAATGAAAATACAAGGTTAGCTAAACAATCTGTCACAACATTACCCTCCCTTAGCACATACTGAAAGATCACATTGAAGTGATTCCTCACCTCCTTAATCCTCTTCACTTTAGTCCCTATGCACCAAAGTGTCTCCCATTCACCTTCAACGATCCTCTTCAGCAACAAAGAATCAGTCTCAATGATGAGAGAATGTAGCTGTTGATCAACACAATAAGGCATCCCTTCAACAATTGCCTTGCCTTAGCTACAATATTTGTTGATACCCCTATCTCTACAGCCTTTGCATACACCAAATCTCCTTCACAATCCCTCACACAAAATCCACAAGAACTTGGTCCAGGGTTACCACTAGATGCACCATCTCACTCTTGCAAGGTAATGTAGAGTTTTGTTAACCTCATGTACCACCCTATAAAATGAAACAACACCTCCTTGCTTCATGGTATTCCTACTCTTCCATAATTCCCAAGATATAATAGCTGAAGCAACTTGAAACAATGGCGAGCTTAGCACAATAATCAGCACTCCACCATGCCCTAATAACCTGATGAATTTGTACCAGGTTCACCACCACACATGCAACATGCAAGAACACCTTCCACACCCTAGAAGTAGTAGGACTGGTGAGGAAAATATGCTGAAGTGTCTCCTCTTGTGGTGGTAAACAACACCATCACTTACACAATGAAATATCGATTCCTCCTCAATAAATTGTTACACCCCATATTTTCGTACGTGAAAGTACGCCATAAATAAATTGATGAAAGCTCGAGAATGAGATTATTTTTGGATTATAAGTATTATGATAGTTCAAATTAGGGATAAGTAAATTCGTGAAGGTGAGAGGGTAAGCGAATCGAAGAAAATAAGTTTCGTCAAAATTGGCAATTTGGGATAAAATACGGACCGAGCTATAATACCCCGTATTTATGGACCAGTGCCATACAAGGTACCCCATGACCACGATAGTAGGATACGTAAAATGTGTTAAAAGTAAGTAGTATTTTAAGTAATTTGAGATAATTCTTAATTATGTGGGTAATTGGTTAATTATTGGGTAACGGGATATTACCTAAATTAACTAATGAATTATGGGGATAAAGATTAAACCCCCCACCCCACCCCCACGTGGCAGCAAGCCACTACCTAAACATATGACTCTTAGTCATTATGGGTTATGTGGCAAACTAATTTATTAGATACAAAACACTACATGTTTCTACGTGTAAAGACATAGAATATTAGCATTTTGACTTCATTTGGATGTGTTAATACCAAACACTGCAAAACACTTCATTTCTAAAATGTTAAATAGAAAACACTACAAAACATACGTTAAGAATTTATATAAAGAAAAATTCATAACACCTTCAACCAATTCCTACAAGGATTCCAATGTTAGCAACCTCAACCCAACAAGATTTCTTATCACCTTAGCAACGTGAGATTTTTCGATTCTAAGGGAGTACAGTTCAATCTTTCTCAAGAATATCCTACGCATTTTCCCTACTCCAGGCATGTTAAGGCTAAGCTCTTCCTTCATTTTGGCATGATCTCGTAATTACATGTGTTTGAAAATGAGATATAAAGAGAAGTTCATACTCACGAATTTATATACATTATCCTTGTCTCATAAATTACAGTATTCTCCTTATCGGGACTTCATATTTAATTGAGTATTGTCTTCTTCCAGTCAAGAGAGAAAAGAGCCTATATATACAGTATTACAGCATTTTCATTACCATCGAGCTATAATCGATGGGCAGGCCCCTATTGGGTAACCTCTGATCAGATGGTAAGTTATATACCGAGCGTACTGTGGCCGAGCACCTATGAGCGAACCCAGTTGGCTGAGATATAGAGCCTAGTATGGCCGAGAGCCTATGAGTGTGCCTCATACGGCAGAGCAGTTGTATATATATACCAAGCCTTATAGGGCCGGACAACTATTTTACTTACTATATTGAAAGAGTTGAATCAGTATCGTTAGGTAAGCATATATTCAGACTATCATTGACTACCAGTTACTTTCAGTTATTATATTTTCAGTTGAGTTTCAGCTTTAATTATATTGCCTTACATACTCGGTACATTATTTGTACTGACGTCCCTTTTTCCTGGGGACGTTGCGTTTCATGCCCGCAGGTATCGATAGACACGTCGAGATTCCTCCAAGTAGGCGATCAGCTCAGCGGAAGATGATGGTGCACTCCATTTGCTCCGAAGTTGCTTGTTTTGTCAGTATGATTTAGATGTGTATTGTTTGGTATGGCAGGGCTCTGTCCCTACCTTTATGATAATTATGTATTCTTAGAGGCTTGTAGACATATGACATGTACGTAAAATATTGTATGGCCTTGTCGACCTATGTTCAGTGTACGAGTGGTTATTTTGATCTTATAGGCCCATATATCTTATGTATAAGTTGGTATTACATGTTGTATTCTACCTATCTCACGGTAGCCTCTACAGTTCAGTTATCTATGATAGTATGATACGAAAAGATACGTTATGCTAGTACTCGGTTGAGTAAGGTACCGGGTGCCCGTCGCGGCCCATCGGTTTGGGTTGTGACAAAAGTGGCATCAGAGTAGTTCTATCCTAGGGAGTCTACAAGCCGTGTCTAGTAGACTCTTGTTTATGGGTGTGTCGTGCACCACACTTTTAAGCAGGAGGCTACAGGACATTTAGGACTGTCACTCTTTTTTCTTACTCTAGATTGTGTGGTAGTGCTCAGTTGTAAGAACTCAATTTACTAAACTCTATCCTATTCATAATACGATGACGCCTACATCTAGAAAGGCAGTTGGTAAGAGATTGAATGTGGCTATGGAAGAGTTGAGTAAGAGGAACTCGATTTTGCATGATGCTTCTGATGGATAAATGTAAGGTCTTCAGCAGATCATGTGTGTACTAAGATGTGTAAGCCTTTTGATAAAGAGCCTTAAGGCAGAAATATCTATCCACCCCTATGTTGGAAGGCAATGAGAGATTCAAAAGATAGATATAAGTTTCAACAAGTAAAAGAAACTAGATGAAGAAGTGTACGAGGAGCCTTGCTAATGAAGATTATTAGTATTTACAATTCAGGCAGAGGAATGTAAGCCTTTTGAATTACCTGCAACAATAATAGAGGTATGTATAATTGTCCACACCTAGCTCAGTTATACCATATTAGGGGCTAACAGGTGTAGTATAAGAAAAGGACGGGATATCAGGATCCGTTTAGGGTTAGAGTAACACAAAATGGTGAATGGATTGTTTGTGTTAGTTGACATTTATGAAGGATATTAAAAGGTGCTAATAGATCTCCTTGTGAGACACCTAGATGGCGCATTCTAAAATAGTACAACTAGATATGAGTACTACAAAGATAGGCGCTGGAAGCCTTGAAGGGATGAATATTACCTTAGTATGGCTCCCGTCTCTCGTAGGGAGAGAATGTTAGGCAATTCAAAGAACCAGTGGATGGAGCAAGGGGAGCTAAAAGCAGAAGAATGTCTTGTTGAAGTTTTCAGAATAAAGTGATAGAAAGAAATATTAGCAGGAAAAAAAAGAGAGTTAATGAAGCATTATGAGTAAGATGTGATACATGGATGACAACGGAAGATTAAAAAAAATGAAATGAATGACAGTATTACAGAGTCTATAGTCAAGTGAAGGAAAAGACGAGAGGTGACAGGCCTTGAGACAACAAAAGAGTATAGGCCATAAAGTTATATCCTCATTTCGAGAAATACATTTGTGACTCCAACACGACTACCAGAAGGAAGAGTTAGACCCCAGAGTAATAGAAATCAGTAAGGACTGATGAACAAGGTAAAATAAACATAAATTAGGGACTGAGTAATTTGATAATAGTTGATATCGTGAGAATTTCAGAATTCGTTCCAGCGATAAGAGAATGGACAACAAAAGGAGATTCTTGAGAATTTCATAGAATGGTCCTTCAGGAAGACACTTCCCTAAAGCAAGTAATGTGAGCAAAGTTAAGCTTAAAGGACTGTATGTGCCAGTTATACTAAGTGTCACCCTCGCGAGTAAGGAATTTTGTTATCCTTGGTACAGAAGGAATACCGCGAGGTGAGTAATGATCATCCATGATGTGAAAAGATGCTAAAGATGAAAAGGTAAAACATCTATACGTAGATCATCGTAGCACTAAATCTTAGTGCTCCCCTAAAGGGGGGAATATGGTGTGATATGGCATTAAGTCAGAATTAAGTGGTTCTAGTAACTATGGAATGGTAAAGGAAGAATACGATAAAAAATGAGAAAGGGATTAGATTGCATTCATTCAAATCCTACAGATATGCTATGATTCTAGGACATTATGCAAGCACGACGTCAAGGAGAGGAAGTAAGGGTTCCTGCCCGAGATGTTATTGATAGATAAGGAACCAGTGCGAGAAGTAAGATAAGACAAAGGAAATAACCCAAGAAATATTATGCAGAATATTGATATGAGAATGGGCCAATGAGTAGTTAGTAGTTGATTCAGGAAGAGCCTAGTTATGGCTAAACAAAAGGACACAGACAAATTAACGGATTGTGCAAGACGAACATAGTGAACTCCAACATGGGGAATTTAGTCTCGCAGATACGACATCGTGACCCTTGGGAAATATTCAAAAAAGAGTTGGGGTAGTTAAAGGTACCGTATGAATGTTATGGAAATAAAAAATAGTCTAACTTGGAAGATAGTCAAAACTTCAGTTCAGGAGCAACCCTACAAGCACAAGTGCATTGAAATAAGTAACTACAGATAATTATAGGCGAGGAAGAACATCAAAAATTTCATCAAGTATACGATGTAATAAGCTCACAGCTTTACAAGAGTTAGAGGGTCCTCACTAAGTACGACAACGAAAGACTAGCTGAGGAAATAAGGAAGAAGGCTTCAACCTAAGCATAGTAACTTGAAGAAGAAATGGTCTTGTAATAGCAGTCTCACTACAACATTGTATGCACTCCATAAGAAAGTGGCACCTATCGGAGCTAATAAGCGGGAAATGAAACCAAAAGTAATACTTGAGATCGTATGAGTTGCACAAAAAATCCAACATGCGTGGGAACTAAGATAAGCAAAGTAGGCACACAACAAGCGGCAGAACGACCAGAAGAAGTAATAGCTTATATTCAAAGAAAGCTGAGAAGGAACAAAAGAAATTATTCGATCAATGATCCAAAGTTAGCTCCACTTAAGAGTTCGGAGTATTATCCATGCAACATATATATTGAGAATCTTACAGCCGTAGAATACCCCGGTATAAGTTAAAAGAGAGAATTGAGCCCAAGGCATAAAAAAAGGATTAAATTGTTACAAGATTATATCCTGGATATTCCATAGCGTCCGTGTAGGGCTAAAGTAATAATTAATACCATAAGCCACAGATCTGAAGACAGCTTAAGCCTACATAAAGGCTAATCAGAAGGAAGAGGAAACTAAAGAATTACATCAACCAAGTAAATCAGGAATCTGATTATTGGCCCAGACAATTATAGAAATCGTGATTGAGAACCTTGCAGGATCATCCTTAATATTAGAGGCATGAGAGAGATAGTACAACAAAACCACCATATTCTATAACGGCCCTATGATAGAGCCAGTTAGAAGAGTACCAGCCTCATAAAAAGTCAGCATGGAGCTACCACCAGATTGTGTATGCACCAGAGGTGCAAGTATTATAAGAGAGATTCATGTTGGGGATGTGAATTATACCTATGTAAAAAGGAGGTCATGAAGGAGATAGAAGATGTGATGCGAGACTTTAAGGTAAGTAAGGTAAAGGTGAACAACGTACGAGATACTCAAATGCAGAAGGTTCTGAATAGTCCATACTTCGGATAGAAGGTTAGAAGCGCGGGGATTTAATATCCAGGAATGATAGCAGCATCGTCAGTGGCATATCTTGCAGCCTGTGGTTACTAGGTATCGAGTGGTCTAGATAATAGAGTAAAAGAAGATTTAGAGACGATGTGACGTCTCGTTTGATATTCCAGAAAATAACAAGGAAATCTATGGTGCAAGTAAGTTGAAGGAAGGTTGCGAATAATATAAATAGATATATGTAGGTTGCAAGCTAAAGTATGGTAGAGCGACATGGTTATAGAAAGACAGGAGTAAGGATAAGAAAAGGCAAGTAAGAAGGTAACGAAAATGGATAAGTCCCCGGGGTTACGCCCATGAAAACAAGAGAGCTGATGGTTTGTCTAAGTTATAGAAAGTTCTGTATAGCCTGAATGAACTCAAAGGAGTCTAAGACTAGTAGCATTTAAAAGAGATGGAATGTTGCCCTGGTAGTAGAATGAAGGTGTAATTGTCATAGATGAAGGATGACGTTTGGACCTTCGACTGAATAATGATTTCATGAATTGTACAGGATTAAAATACCCACATAAGGTAAATCACGTTGGGATGCTATGAAATATTATTAAGGATTGTAGATTAATATTGAGGTGAATCAACAATGGATGGACAAAAGTCACGAAGTACGATATGAGATAAGGCCATCAATCTTAAGATGAACAGTAATGAAGAAGCATTAAAAGGACTTAGATTTAGACATATAAGATAAGCAACGAGAGTAACCTGGAGTTTGGTAGCAAATCTCAGTAACGATAAATCGATGAAAGAGTGATGGTATACTAACCTACCTAGATGTAGTAAAGTCATAAGAAGAGATAACCAAAGCTATGAAACAAGATATAGCAATATTCGTAAGTTCAACAAAGTACCGAGCGAAGAACTTCAAGTATACCTATAGACACCCAGAGGGACAGCTTGTCATAACTCTATGTATGTTTACAAAGTAAAGCCTAGAGATTTGATAAAAGCTGGAGGAAAAAGGAGAGAAGAGTCGCATAAGCACACATATAAGAAAAAAGTCATATAGGCTGCATGAAAAAAGGTAGCAATAGTTACGAGATTGGAAGGATTCCGACCACGAGTCGTGGTATGAGAAAGAGGCCTAAATGGGGGAATGCCTCGTCCTTTGGGATTCATTCACAGAACAGTTGCCTAGAAGGCAAGAGGAGTACTAAAGTATTAGAAAGAGCTATGGTTTATGATAATGATAAGTGCATCAGTCCACATTCGAGGACGAATGTTCCAAAGGGGGGACTGATGTTACACCCCATATTTTCGTACGTGAAAGTACGCCATAAATAAATTGATGAAGGCTCGGGAATGAGATTATTTTGGGATTATAAGTATTTTGCTATTTCAAATAAGGGATAAATAAATTCGTGAAGGTGAGAGGGTAAGCGAATCGAAGAAAATAAGTTTCGTCAAAGTTTGGCAACTTGAGAAAAAAATACGAACCGAGCTATAATACCCCATATTTTTGGACTTGTGCCATACAAGGTATCCCATGACCATGATAGTAGGATACGTAAAATGTGTTAAAAGTAAGTAGTATTTTAAGTAATTTGAGATAATTCTAAATTATGTGGGTAATTGATTAATTATTGGGTAAGGAGTAATTACCTAAATTAACTAATGAATTATGGGGATAAAGATTAACCCCCCCCCCAAACCCCCCCACCCCCACGTGGCAGCAAGCCACTACCTAAACATATGACTCTTAGTCATTATGGGTTATGTGGCAAACTAATGTATTAGATACAAAACACTACATGTTTCTACGTGTAAGGACATAGAGGATTAGCATTTTGACTTCATTTGGATGTGTTAAATACCAAACACTGCAAAACACTTCATTTCTAAAATGCTAAATACAAAACACTACAATACAGACGTTAAGAATTTATATAAAGAAGAATTCATAACACCTTCAACCAATTCCTACAAGGATTCCAACGTTAGACACCTAAATCCAACAAGATTTCTTAGCACCTTAGCAACGTGAGATTTTTTGATTCTAAGGGAGTACGGTGCAATCTTTCTCAAGAATATCATACGAATTTTCCCTACTCCAGGTATGTAAAGGCTAAGACCTTCCTTCCTTTTGGCATGATCTCGTAATTACGTGTGTTTAATAACGAGGCATAAAGAGAAGTTCATACGCCCGAATTTATATACATTATCCTAGTCTCATAAATTACAGTATTCTCCTTATCGGGACTTCATATTTAATTGAGTATTGTCTTCTTCCAGTCAAGAGAGCAAAGAGCCTATATATACAATATTACAGTATTTTCATTACCATCGAGCTATAATCGATGGGCAGGCCCCTATTGGGCAACCTCTGATCAGATGATAAGTTATATACCGAGCTTACTATGGCCGAGCGCCTATGAGCTAGCCTAGTTGGCCGAGATACAAAGCCTAGTATGGCCGAGCGCCTTTGAGCGAGCCTACTACGGAAGAACAGTTGTATGTATATATCGAGCCTTATAGGGCCGGACAACTATTTTACTTACTATATTGAGAGAGTTGAGTTAGTATCAGCAGGCAAGTATATCTTCAGACTATCTTTGACTCCCAATTATTTTTAGTTATTATATTATCAGTTCAGTTTCAGCTTTTAGTATATTACCTTACATACTCGGTACATTATTTGAACTGACATCCCTTTTGCTTGGGGACACTACGTTTCATGCCCGCAGGTCTCGATAGATAGGTCGAGAGTCCTCCAAGTAGGCGATCCGCTCAGCGGAAGATGTTCGTGCACTCCATTTGCTCCGGAGTTGCTTGTTTGGTCAGTATGATTTAGATGTGTATTATTTGGTATGGCAGGGACTCTGTTCAGACCTTTATGACAATTATATATTCTTAGAGATTTGTAGACAGATGTCATGTACGTAAAAGATTGTATGGCCTTGTCGACCTATGTTCAGTGTACGAGTGGTTATTTTGGTCTTATAGGCCCGTATATCTTATTTATAAGTTGGTATCACATGTTGTATTCTACCCATCTCATGGTAGCCTCTACGGTTCAGTTATATATGATAGTATGATACGAAAAGATACGTTATGTTGATACTCGGTTGAGTAAGGTACCGGGTGCTCATCACGGCCCATCGGTTTGGGTCGTGACAAAATTCATATGTAGGTACCTTCCTTTTCCATAATCTCCAAAGAAATAAATATATTTTGATAGGTAAGCCTTTAGTCCAAAGCAACTTGTATTCTGGATCTGTAGGAGCCATATGTATCTGTATTTGCCATTGACTGTTGACTGTAAACTTGCCTGAAGCTGTTGGCATCTACCTAGGTGTGTCCCAGAACTTATCACTATGATCAAAGTATAGTTATTGCCTTATGTGCGAAGCAATTTCTTCTCCAAAAGACTGATCCAGAAGTTGATCATTCCATCCATATTCATTTCTCAAATCTGCCACCTCGTGTTATTATTTAGTGATATTGAACTCTGGGGGTACTACATGATAAAATACCCTAATTCCAGTCCAATTCTCATGCCAAACATTAGTGGATCCCCTATTCATCTCAGACAAAAAATTATGTTCCACCTCTTCTCTTGCCTCGAGCATTTTCCTCCACATATAGGATCCCTCTCTAAATTATACCATAGTAGGAAGTTCCTTCTGGCAGTTATTCCACATGAAGTTCAAGAACAAAGACTTAGATGTCCTAAACCTCTACCACAACTTGGCAAACAAAGTGTTAGCAACATCAAACAAAGATCTGAATGCTAGTCCACTTTCTTCTTTAGGAAGAAATAAGTTTTGCCACTTAGTCTAATGCATGCTTCTACCTTCCTATGTAGTACTCCAGAAGAATCTAGCAAATATCTTATGCAAGTTCTCTAAAATGTTTTTAGGAGGATCCAATACTAAAAGAATGTGAGTAGGCAAGCTTTGGAGCACACTAGATATGAGTGTCGCCTTGCTTCCAAAAGACAATAACTTCCCTTTCAAAGAGTGTAACATTGCCTTCACCTTCTTAATGGGATCAATATAATAGTCCTTCCTCCTTCTTGTATAGAAGATTGGGCATCCTAGATAAGTAAAAGGGAGCTTACCTCTCTGAAATCCAGTAATAGCACCCCACATAATTAAACAAGTCTCCTACCACATTAGCATGCATATAATATGAACTCTTTTTCTTGTTAATCAACTGCCAGATGTTTGTTCATACAATGTGAGTTCTGCAACCACTTTACCCAAAGAATAAGAATCAGCAGAGGCACAAATGATTATATCATCTGCATATGCCAAATGGTTAAAAGGATCAGTCCACTTTGGCATACCATACCTTATAAACCTTTTGTCTTCAAACAACTTATTCCATGATCTTGAAAGCACCTCAGCAGAAAGAATGGTAAAATCTTCTCCAATCTATCATGTAGTACTCTTGAGATCACCTTGTTTATGAAGCTACTTAGATTTATAGGTCTTAGGTATGAGAAAGTTTGAACCAATGGCTTCTTAGGCAGCAACATAAGGTTAGTATGTGTTATGAATTTTGGTAAAGAGGCACCACCATAGAACACCTGCAGCAGCTTAAAAATTTCCTCACCTACAATATCCCAACATTCTTGATAAAACAAGGCAGTAAAGCCAATATGGCTACTTGCACTATCACCACTCAGTACAAACATTGCTCTCTTAACCTCTTCTACAGTGGGAAACTTGCAAAGCTCCATATTCTGATCCATTGACACAATAGCAGGAATATTATTCAGCAATTCAAAGGTTGTAATATCTCCCTATTGTGTGAATTGCCTTTGGAAAATGTCCACAGCAACATTAGCCATAAGGTCTTGTGATTCAAGCCAAGCACCATCACCATTCTGGATTCTTTTTAGTTGCAACTTCTGCCTCTTGCCATTCACATGGTTATGAAAAAACCTTGTTTTTCTATCACCTTCAGCAAAACCAGTTCATACCTGCCTTTTGTTTCGAGTACTGCTCCTCAATGCTTAAATAATTCTTCAACTCAACTTGTACTTTTTGAAGCACAATTCTATTCTCAATTGTTAGCTGTTCTTCAAACATCTCCATGACCCTTACAATATCTTCCAAATAGCCTGCTACTTAAAGATATCACCATATGTAATCTTACTCCATTGAGATAATGCAACCTTCACTCGCTTCAGCTTCTTCTTGAACATAAGGAATGGATCTCCAATAAAGTCAGCCACCCAATTTTGCCTTACCACTTCTTTAAATGCCTCGTGCTTGGTATAGAAGTTGAGAAATTTGAATGGATTCATAAACATCATTGCTTCTTCTTAATAACTCATCAGCAAAGGAGCATTATCTGAACCAATCCTAATAAGATTCTCAACCTCAATATTTGGAAACAAATTCTGTAAAGGTAGATTAACGAACATTCTGTCCAACCTCTTGAAGATACATTTTGCATTTCGTATACCATTCCACAAAGTAAAAGGACTCCCTTTGTAACCAAGATCAAACAATCCACTAGAGTTAACACAAAAGGCAAAATCTTCATACTCAGGTGGATACACTGTTAATCCTCATATCTTCTCATCTTCATTGAGTACAATATTAAAATCACCCCCAACTAACCAAGGCAGCTCCATATCACTAGCTAAATAGTAAAAATTGTCCCAAAATTCCAGTATTTCAAGAGATGAACATTTAGCATACACGAAGGTCATTATGATGTGTTTGCCAATGTCCCGATGATACACCTTTATAGTGACTGTTGCTCAGTATCCATTAATAATTCTCATTCAACTACAACATCAAAGAACGATCATATTTTACCATTGATGTTTGACATTACAACATCTATACCTAATCTCCTCATGTACATCTGAATGTGTCTGGAATTTTGCAAAGGCTCCATCAATGAAACAATGAAGAAACCATATTTTCTTTGCATATTAATCACCCCTTTAAAGTGATGTTGTGTGTTAACAGACCTTATATTCCAAATAAATATTTTAATCATCATTTAGTCATTGAGTCTACCCTCTTGGGCAAGATTCTAGTAGGTTGAGGAACTTCTTTGTTGTGACCTTGTTTCTTTCCCTTCTTACCACTCTTATATTCCAAATCAATGTTTTAATCATCCCCTGCTAATGATTTGAAATTTCATGCAGTTGATTCATCATCATCTTCTTCCTCAAATTGTTTATGCTCTACCATTGTCTGTTGAATCTCTACAGGAGTAACATTATGTGTGACAATATCATGTAATACTTGAATTGGAAATTTCAAAGGAATATTCAACTGGATTTGCATTGGCTGCCCAGTTCCAGAAGCACAAGCCGTAGGACTTGGCTCAATAGAACCTACTTCTTGTGGTACAATAGCATGAGGAAGTTGATCTACAGCGTTGTCATTTGTCTCATTCATAACCATATAATTATGTTCCCCAGCTGCCAAGGAATCCTTCAGCATCTTGAATTGCAAGGCATAAATAGATTCCAGGTTAGGGTTTACTATAGCTGGACCTGCAGAAGTTACTGTTCCATTGAGATCAAATTCCTAATCACCAACTGTTTGATGATAAGACCTCTATCATATAATACCTCTACATAAATATCCCTAATCTGCTCCCCACTCAAAACATCCACCGGAACACCTTGAACATTAGAGAAAACCTTCCCAGTTTCACTAGGGTTTACTATTCCATTGCCCTGCTTCGTAGCTGAAGCTGTTGCAGCTGTTCCTCCAGTTTTTCTATCTTCTTTTGAGGTTCCTTTATCGACTCCAGCTGTTGACTTAGCTTATTGATCGTTAGAATTTTGAATACCACCAAACCTAATTTTTAGGTTAGGGTTTACTGTAGCATCATCATGAACTATGTGTGCCTGCTTTTCCAGCTCATTCTTCCTTTGATCGTTTGCATTGCCATTTTGGTTAGCTCAAGAACTCTCCCCCATAAGCTCAAATTCATCAGTCCATAATTCATTACCATTGTTTGTTGTTCCTATGGTATCAACTGCCCTTGAAAAGTCTCCTATCATTTGTGAGGGAACATATTGACAAGAATGGATGGTTGTTACATTAAGTACCTCTTTAGGTGCTCCAAACCTTCTTTGAACCCAATCCACAGTTCTTTCCTTCTGCGTGTCCACCCCAATCCATGTGGCAATAGGATTAGGGTTAGGGTTAATTTCATTAGCCGCTACAGTAGAACTCCTAGTTCCTTTAGGATTTGGATTGGAAATTGGAACATTCTTCTATTGATTGGAATCATTTACAAGTTGTTGCTTCTCCTTTTCTTTAAAAATGCCGTCTTCTTTCTATTCGTAATTTGAAGAATTGGTTGCTCAATTTCTTTTACCTCAAGAGCATCAAATTTGTTCTTCGTAGTAACTAATTAATCTTTATTCTTCCCCTTCACATTGTCAACTCCTTGTTCTTTTGCAACTTCTATTATATGACCCCTATTATCCTTTCGATAGTTGTTCTTACTTATTTGTATCCACTCTTGCTTGGCATTATTTTTAATTGGTTTCCCCACCACCTTACCACTTGTGAGGACCTTAGTTGAGGCTGTTACAGTATCTACTAACTCATTCCCAGTATTTTAATTATCAATAAATTCCTCATACTTCTTATGCAACTCAAGATGCATCACCTAACAATCAAGTTCACTGTGCCCTTGTTTCTAACAAGTTTTACAATATTTTGGTAGATAATCGCACTTGATTTTAATACATTTTGATTCATCTGGCCCAATTTCATCATCTTCTTCAACTATTTTTATTCTTTGAGGTAATTTAGCAAGCAAATTAACCTCCACATTCACCTTTGCACAACTAGGTCTAGTGCAATTTTGTGTGGCCAAATAAACATGTAAAGGATTACCTACTAGTTTTACCAATAAAAACACAAATTCCTTACCAAAGCAATTAGGTGGAAAATCTAGGAAACTAATCCAAGAAATTGCAATAGGAGTCTCTTCTTGAGGCTTCCACCAAGGGTTCCTCTTCGTACACCTCATCTGCTACATCTCTCCTAGAGCTTTTGCGTAAAAAGCATGCTTTGAGAGTAGATGACCGTAATCTTCCATCTATGACAATCCGATCAACGCATGACTGTCTTCAATAAGGCCAATCGAACATGTTCCTTTAAGTTCACATTAAATTGGAATAACCTTGCATAGCTCATTAAGCACTGACTTCCCATACAAAAGGTTTGCCAACACTGCCAGTTGTAGTGCATGTTTCTCGATTGATTGCTTCACTTATGACTTCTTCCACTTAATTATGGGCTCCCCATAAAGGTATTCCAGGGGTTTTATGGGCACGATGGGAAGGGTTTGCATGGATGGATTTAATGCTATGGTTTGTAGTAATTTTGCATTGTTTTAGATTGGATTAGTGTTCGTAGAGGTTGTTTGGGGTTTCTGAGAGTGGTGAGGACGACTGACCAGGCTCAAGAAAAGGCTGGCAAGTGAGAAGAGAAGCCATGAAATACTTGCGAAAGCTTCGGAAGCAGTCGTCGCAATCGTCTGGTCGCCAGAGCTCTCAACTCTCATGCGTCGGGTTCAGGGTTTAGGTTTTTGTTTTTAGCAACTATACCACTAGCCTTGATTACTAGTGGCTAATATATAAGTAATAATCCAAAAGAAAGGATCCAAAGTTTACAATTTGTTCAACAACAAATCCAAAAGATGCTAAGCTAAAACTAAGAATACTATTAATGCTAACTATTACAAGTGATATCATAGACAACTCCCAACGTATATTGGTATGTATATCCACAAGCCAAGGGCAAAACCTCAAAGTAGCACGTCTAACACGCTCACCAGGCACCAAATTTTGTATTCCAAAGGACAGGGCAAATGTGAATCTCCAAGCAATGCCATTACCTTTTGGGCTGACCAAACATTCAAGAAATATGCATATGCAATGAGAATGAGCATTTGCACTCTGAACAATAGTCTTCTGTTTCCTGTATCTATGAATGTCTGCAGTTTCGACCAAGTGACATATGTAGATTGCTGCATGAGCTGTCAGCAGCAACTTATATATAGGTACAATTTCTGCATTACAATAAACGCATATGCACTATCATGACATCTCCATACTGGGCGTGAAAGCATGCCGATACCACTAGCTAATGTTATAACAATACACATATGCACAATAGCAGACAACAAACCTTGTAAAAACATTAGATTCCAACTATTGAGCTCAAGACACCACTAATAAGGTTCAAAACTATGTACTAGCCTAGTGTATAATATGTAGCTAATACATATCCAGTAGCCAATGCATAGGACATACAATGACCTAAAGCTTGACATTAGTACATGTTGTGCCCTTATATGATGAAGTATCCACTGCTTGCTTGTATAAAAACCTCCATATACCATTAGAATACCACTAGAATAAGCATGATAACATGATAATACCACTAGAAAATACTCTAATAGTATATAGAATATAAGCATAACAAGATAACAAGCAAGCACAAGTATTAACAAACCTAACATACTCATCAGACATGAGCTTTTCTTTTGGCAATCCTAACCCTAAAATTAGGAGTTATGGTTTGTCAAGGATGATTAGTCTCCTCCCTGCACTAGGAAGTTCAGAGAAGGAATGAAACTGAGTTGGACCTGCAAAAGAGAAAATAATTTTAGCTAAAACATCTGCGACAGTGTTGCCCTCTCTTAACACATGTTGAAAGATCACATTAAAATGATCCCTCAATACCAAAGAATCAGTCTCCAATATGAGAGGATGAAGAACATGTGCAAAACAATATTCCAGCCCTTGTACAATAGCCTTTGCCTCAGCTACAACATTGGTATTTACCCCTAAGTCCACTGCCCTTGCTTACACCAAGTCTCCTGCATCACATCTCATACAAAAGCCAAGTAAACTAGTTCCAGGATTCCCGTTTAAAGCACCATTAGTGTTACACTTGTACCACCTTTCAGAAAGAGCCTGCCAAGTGACTTTTCTGGTGATCAGAATGGATTTGTATCCTTTAAAGAATTTGATCCTGTCATTCCACAACACAGGTATATGAGATAACCATGGATACCTAACCCTTGCCAATAAATGCAAAGTTTTCTTGACTTCATGAATGACTCTATTAGTAGAAATTGTACCCCCATTCCTGCATGTGTTCCTTTTCTTCCATAACTCCCATGTGATAATAGCTGGAGCTTCCTGAAACAAAGGCTTCAAATTTAGACAACACTTAGCATTCTACCATGCCCTCATCACTTTTTTCACCTGTACAAATGGCACATTAATCTCTGCAACCCCAAAGAATATCTTCCACTCCTTTGATGAAGTTGGAATAGTCAAGAAAATGTGATCAAATGTCTCCTCATGTGGATGTTGACAACACCAACATCTTGAGACGTGTATGTATCCTTGTCTTCTCCATAAATAATCTTTAGATAGCTTATGCCTCCATAATCTCCACAAGAAGAATGAGATTATGAATGGCAAACCCTTAATCCACATGTGTTTAACTCTAGATTAGGGTTTGCCCTATGTATAAGAATCTGCGAGGCACTACTAGCTATGAACTTACCTGATGAAGTTGGCATCCAGTATGGCCTGTCCTAGTATTCCTCACTGCCTTCAGAATAGACATTGTGTTTAATATACTTTGCAATATCATCAGGAAAGCATTGATCAAGCAACTGCTCATTCCATGCTCCTCTTTGCATCAATTTTGTCACCTCTTTCAAATTCTCATCTATGGGATGATCTGGAGGTACAACATGATAAAGTGCTCCTAATCTAGTCCAGTCTTCATTTCCCACAAAATCTCATGTTCCACTTCTTCTCTAGCATTCAACATCTGCCTCCACACATGAGAACCTTCTCCAAATTGCACTACTGTGGGCAACTCCTTTTTGCAATACTTGTTCCACATAAAGTTAGACCACAAAGATTTAGTAGTCCTAAACCTCCACCAAAGTTTAGCAAATAGGGCCCTTGATATATCATGTAGAGATCTGAAGCCTAAACCTCCATCTTCTTTAGGGAGACATAAGTTCTGCCAAGAAGACCAATGCCTACTCTTACCTTCTTTCTTGGTGCTCCAAAAGAAAAGTGCAAAGATCTTATGTAAGTGCTCAAGTATATTGTCAGGAGGATCAAGAACTGATAAGAGATGCACTGGCATGCTTTGCAACACACTAGTGATGAGTGTTTCCTTCCCTCCAAATGATAATTTTTTTCCTTTCCAAGAATGTAGCTTAGCCTTCACCGTCTTAACAAGATCATCATAGTAGTCCTTCCTTATTCTAGTGTAGAAGATAGGGCACCCGAAGTATGTGAAAGGAAACTCTCCTCTAGCAAAATCTGTAATATCACCAACTGCCTGAAACAATACATGTGCACCATTGGCATGCATGTAGTAAGAACTCTTTGTTTTGTTGATCAAATGTCCTGATACCTTCTCATATCTACCAAGAACTTCCATGATCTTTCTCAAATAATTAGGGTGAGCTGAAGCAAATGTGATGGCATCATTAACATATGCCAAGTGGTTCAAAGGATCAGACCACTTGGGCATACCAAATTCAACAAATGAGTTTTCTTCTAATCGCTTGTTCAAAGAACTAGATATTACCTCAGCTGACAAAATTAAGAAGGCAGGAGACAATGGATCTCCTTGTTTCACTCCCCTTGTAGACTTGAAATAACCTGAAGACTGCCCATTCACCAACAATGAATACCAGTTATTAGATAGTAAATTCCATACCATATTGATGAAGTGTTGTGTAAACACCATTCTCCTTAGAACATGCATCAAATAATTCTAGGAAACCCTATCATAAACCTTTGTCATATCAAGATTAATCACTACATTAGTAGGCTAACCTCTCATCCTTATGCCAGTGACAATTTCCTGTGTAAGAAGGATGCACTCAAAGATTCTCCTCCCCTTCACAAAGCCAGACTGATTAGGTGAGATAAGAGAACGTATGAACTTTTCCAACCTATCATGTAGCACCCTATACAACACCTTTTTGATGAAGTTACTCAAACCTATAGGTCTTAGGTCTAAGAATGTCTGAACCCTTGGCTTCATTGGCAGCAGTACCAAGTTAGCGTGAGTAATGGACTTTGGAAATGCCGCACCTCCATAAAAGTGAAGTACCATATTGTATATATCATAGTATATTACCTCCCAGCATTCTTGATAAAACAAGCCAATGAATCCATCAGGACCACTGGCACTATCACCACTTAGCTCATAGACTGCAGCCTTAACTTATTCTAATGTTGGAAATCTACATAGCTTCAAATTCTTCTCCATAGTAACCACAACAGGCACATTATCCAGCATAGAAAAATACGTACGATCCCTTTCTTTAGTGAAATGTCTTTGGTAGTAATCCACTACAGCATTATCCATATGTTCGTGATCCTCTAGCCAATTCCTGTATCCATTATGGATCATTTTCAATTGAAGCTTCTTCCTCTCACCATTGACATGATTATGAAAGAAACTAGTGTTTCTATCACCCTCAACAAACCATGTCATCCCGGCTTTTTGCTTCCAGTACTGCTCCTGTATGCCCAAATATTTCTTCCATTATGCCTGAGCTTTTTGAAGATCAATCCTATTCTCAATTGTTGGCTCCTCCTCAAACAAAAGCTCATTCATGTTCACAATATGTTCCGGTATTGCCAATTATTTAGATATATCACCAAAAGTATCCTTACTCTATTTAGACAGTGCTGCCTTCACCTTCTTTAGTTTATGTTTGAATATTAGAAAAGGATTGTCATACCTCGACCTTGGGGAGCATGGCCAGTGCTCAACCGAGATAACCTGGTCGAGCAAGCCTGTACAATTCCATCTAACCAACTCACCCATGAATAAAGAGAAGATATATTTTATTAATTAGACAGTAAGAGGTCATGTGAACAACACAAGTTCATTGTCATTAGTTACGTCATTAACCAGTCTCCAAAATAGTACACCAAACAATCATAGTTTGAAGTGGAACATGTTATACAATTACAATATTTGTAGTTTAACTTTCCCAAAACAAGCTACAAGCCACCCTGTGTCTATGGAGCCTCTAATAGAAACAAAAGAGTGTTATGATAATGCTGATAGGAAAGACCTAGCTATACCTCAAAATGCTATGTATAAAGAACAAGATATACAAGACCCCGAAATGAAGTGGGCCCACCAAGTCAACTGAGGAGAGGGTGTACTACTATTACTGATCAATGCAGCCTGTTGTGGAACCACCTACATCCATTAAAGATGCAGCAACCTCAGCACAAGGGGCGTTAGTACATATAGAATAGTACTAGTATGAAAAAATAAACACCCCCTCAATAGAACGAGTAACGGTACTATGAGAAAGAAACATAGAATCAATGAGGGCCTCAGACAAATATTAAAGAATCAAGTTAGAATAAAAGATAAATTTCCGACAAGTTTCAATACATTTAAGTTGGGATCTCAGCCCGATTGGCTAAGCCGTCTTAACTCGAGATGTCCACTCACAACACCATCACGTGTGCGCCATGACATCTGATCTCAGCCTGATCGGCTAAACCGTCTCACCACAATGTCGTGTGGGTCGACGCCACCTTACATCCCACTAGAAATCATCTTATCCCATTTAAGGGGAATTATCTCAGCACATCAATCCCATCCCATAATCAGGGAAAACTCTCACCACCCCACATGGGGATTTTACCCCTCACTCACTCCTACACCAAAACATGTAGTTTTAGGGTTAGGGTATTTCAACCTATCCTTCCTCGATGACTAAGCGATACTCCCAAAGCATTTATTATTTAAAAGATTTACAGCTCATTTCAATGACTTTAACACGTCTCTTCATTTCATTGGCACTAGTGGCCCCAAATGTAATATCATTTGGCCGTATTTCATATTTCATGCTCACTTATTTCACTCTGAAACATCATCATGGATTATCAACAACAAGGCATTTCTATTCAAGACATTAAATACACATGTAAGCAAATAAGAGTCTTAGGCACATTGAGATTTCTTACATAATTTGACATAATAGCTTTCATTAGAAAGACGACCTGAACTCATAACATGTAAATACATAGCCCATACGTAGATCACATCCCGAAAGATAACACAATAAGATAAGATCATTCTGAACACATCTTTAACAAATAATTTTCTACACAAAGCTTATTCAGAATAGTCAAATTTATAATGAACAACTCGGGACTTACAAGACCATCGTGGGACTCAATTCTAAGAGAATAATTTAGCCAACATACCTTGTTTGAGCTTCCTTGAATTACTACAATGTTCCGTAAATCTTAGCACCTAGATATATTTGGTAATATAACATATTTGAACACAAATTAGGAAGAAGTTCGTGGGTTCAACTCATTTGAGAATTTTAACAAACACTAGGTGGACATTATGATCTCAAGGTCCTCCTATGGTGGATTCCTTCATCCCCCAACCCAAAGTCTACCCATTTGAGCTCAACAACCTTCCCCCAAACCTTTATAGTACATGCATGCATAAATAACACTCTCACACCCGAGAATCACACTCTCCATTAACCATCTTCTATCTCAAGCTCGAAATTGAAACTAGGGTATGGAACCTTACCTCTTAGATGAAGACCTTGTGAGTTTTCCTTGTGAATTCTCCATCTTTTGAGCAATGATTGATGAACACTTAGCTTAGGCACTTCTCCTCACACTCTATGGCACTTTCTCTCTCTAGAAATATCAAATTTTCTATTTACAAATGGTCCTTAACGTCTATATATCAAAATAGGGTTGAGTTATAGAATCAGAAAATAGACCCTCTGAATTCAACTTTGTGGTCACATAGTGGACCGCAGAACATATATGTGATTTGCATAAGGGACCGCAAAAGTCATTCTCCAAAACTGGGCTACTTGGGTCAGATCTCCGACAGGTTTGCGGTCTGCAGACCAGTTCTGTGGTCACATAATGCACCGCAGAATCTCCCTCCAGAAACCTTCGTGCTGGATTTGTGATTGGTTGTGCGGTACTCAAACTGGTTATGCGGCAGTATAATGGACTGCATAATGGTCCTCAAACGACTCAATTTCTGCCTCACTCCGCGGTCGATCTACGACCTACAAAATAGTTCTGCGGTCGCGTAGTGGACCACAGGATTGCCATGTTCTGCAAACGTTTTTCTTCAACTCTCCGGCATACTATACAACCCAAAATTCCTACAATCATCAAACACATAGGCATACCTCGGCATCACGAAACCCCGAATTTTAGGTAAAATTTTAAGGGGCCTTACAAGGATCTCCAATTAAATCAACAATCCAATTCTGTATCACTACATCCTTGAATGTAGCATGTTTTGTCCAAAAGTTCAAGAACTTGAATGGCTTGACAATATTAGTAGTCTGTTCTCCATAAGTCATGAGCAACGGTGCATGATCTGATCTAGTTCTAATCAGGTGCTCCACTTCAATTGAAGGAAGCAAATTTTGAAATGGTAGATTCACAAAGATCCTGTCCAATCTTTTGAATATACACATAGCATTAGGTCTCCCAGTCCACCAAGTAAATGGACTGCCTTTATACCCTAGATCAAACTACCCACTAAAGTTTACACAAAATGCAAAGTCCTCGTATTCAGGAGGATGTACTGGTAGATCGCCAATATTCTCATCTTCATGTAGTACCATATTGAAATCACCTACTACTAGCCAAGGTAGTTCTATGTCACTTTCTAGATAAAACAAGTTAACCCATAACTCAAATCACTCTAATGATGAATATTTTGCATACACAAAAGTCATCATAATATGTTGTCCAATATCTTGGTGAAACACTTTAACAGTCATCTGTTGCTGAGTCTCCATAACCATTTCCCATTCCACCACTGCATCAAAGAACAACCATATCTACCCATTGATATTAGAGAATGCAGTTTCCATACTCAACCTTCTTCTATATATTTGTATATGCCTTGCATTCTGCAAAGGCTCCATTAATTCAATGTCAAAGAAACTTTGCTCCCTTTGCATGTTGATCACCCTAGGAAAGGCCTGTTGTGTATTCACAGACCTAATTTTCCAAATCAATGTCTTAATCATCATTTAGTTTGTAAGGCTGCCCTCCTGGGCAAGATTCTTGTAGGTTGAGGTGCTTCTTTATTTTTGTCTGCTTCTTGACTTTCTTACCACCCTTTTCACTACTTCTAGGTGGTAAGTCAGCCTACCTTGCTACTTGTTTGAAATTCCCAGCCGTAGACACATAATCTCTTCCTTCGTCAAGTTGTTGTTGTTCCATCAAAGTTATCTCCACGGGAGCAACATTGTGTGTCACTAGATCATGTAATGTCTGAATAGGTGTCTTCAATGGAACATTGAGCTGCAGTTGCATAAGCTGATCAATGCCTGATGCACATCCCATTAGCATCTACTCTATAGTTTGAGATGCCTTTGGGATAATAACTTGCTCATTCTGCCCTTTGTTCATCATATTAGCCTCCTCTATCACCTTAACATTCTGCTCCAAAGCTCCTACAACCTCCTGCATCATCCTGAATTGAAGTTCATACACATTACTCAGATTAGGGTTCGCTGTAGCAACCTGCCTAGAAGCTACTGTTCCATTAAGATCAGAAGTCTTTCCAGCTGTTGTTTGTTGGTTTCCTCTCATTGTATCCTTTAAGACCTCCATATTAACATTCCCTACCTGTTCATTACCATATATCTCCACTGGATCGCCACTTTAATTATCGAAAAACTGAACAATTCCTCTAGGGTTTACTGTTCCATTGGGGTTCTTCTTGCCAGATGACTCCATAGCCGATCCACCAGTGATTCTAGTTTTTTCTAGTGTTCCTCTAGGACTTCTAGTTGGTTCCATAGGATGCTGATCATTAGTCTCCTCCTTATCCTCAACCTTTGTTTTTTGCAAACTACGGTTTACTATAGCATTGGCATCAACTTTATCTGCATGTTTCACCTATGTATTGCCCCTTTGATCTTAGATTGATGAGTTATTATCTGCCTCTGAATAGTATTCTATACCTTGTACTTCATCACTCCATAAAGATTTAGCATTCCTAGTTGATCTAGTTGACTTAAGTGATTCAGCAAATGTTCGTGAAGGCACATTCGTACAGGAATGATTTAGAGTAACATTAAGCACCTCCTTAAGAGTACCAATCCTTCTTTGTACCAAGTAAATTATTCTTTCCTTTATAGTTGCATCATCAATCCCAATACTACTAGGACTGGGCTTCGTGCACCTACCTGATTTTTCTTTCCACGTTCCTTGATTTCCTCCACCCTAATCCTTGTATTACTAGGATTAGTACAGTAATCCCAGCATCCTTAGGAATATTGGAGCTGAGGATTTCAATATTCCTCAGCTGCACCTTCTGTTGTACCTTCTTTGCTTCAATTTCTTGTTGTTTCTTCTGCTGAGCTTTGACATTACCCTCTCCCTTCCCATCAGTAATCATCAAGGTTGGTTGCTCATTTTCTTCAACCTCTAGAGCATTAAATTTGTTCTTAGTTGCTACTGCATCTTCAGTGATCGTTCCTTTCAATTTGACATCCTCTTTCTCTTTTACAGTATAAATTATGTGACCACTCTTATCTCTTTGATACTTATTCTTTCTCATTTTCATCCACTATTGCCTTGCCGGATTAGAAATAGGTTTTCCCAACACCTTTCCACTGGTTAACACCTTTGTAGTGTTAGTTGCAGTACCCACCAATTCTTTTCATTTGCTACCATCTTCATCTCCTTCATTGAATTTTTTGTGTAAATCCGGATGAATTACCCAGCAATCAAGCTCATTGTGTCCTTTCTTCTTGCAAGTCTTACAATATTTAGGCAGGTAGTCGTATTTAATTTTCATCTATTTTAACTCCTTAGACCCAGACTCATCTTCTTCCTCTACTATTTTAATTCGTTGAGAAAATTTAGCTAATAAATTAACCTCAACCTTGACCTTAGCACCGCTAGGTCTAATACCATTTTTAGTTATAAGATCAACATATAAAGGATTACCAACTGCACTTGCCACTGAAAAAACACATTCCTTACCAAAAACATTAGGTGGCAACAACGGAAAACTGATCTAAGCTACTGCAATTGGAGTTTCTTCCTCAGGCTTCAACCATGGATTCCACTTCATGCACCTCATCTGCCACATCTCTCCTTGAGCTTTCTAATAGAAGGCAAGATTAGATAGCGGATGAACATAAATCTCCATTAGTGATAACCTTATCAACATATGATTTTCCTATATTAAGCCTATAGAACAAGCTCCTTTAAGATCACATTGAATAGCAATAACATTGCGTAATTCACTGATGACAGGCTTCCCATATGAGAATTTCCCAAGAACTGCTAACTGTAAACCTTATTGAATGATTGATTGTTTCACTTCTTGTTTCTTCCACTTGATAGCAGGCTCACCATGAAGAAACTCGATTGTTTTGATAGGAAGTTTAGCTAGGGTTTGCATGGGAGCATTTAATGCTTTTGGTTGAAGTAATCGCACATAGTTTTGTAATGGAATAGGGTCTGTAATGGATTGATGGGGCTGTGAGGAAGTGTTTGACGACTAACCAACCTTGAGAGGAGACTGGCAAGTGGTTGGAGTAGCCATTAAAGGCCTCGAAAAAGCTTTGTGTGAAGTCATCGCAAATCACAGTCGTCGCAAATCGCCTGTCGCCAAAGCTCTTTCCTCAAACGTAGGGCTTAGGTTTAGTATTTTTTTTATAGCAAATATACCACTAGGCAAGCTGCGTAGTGGCTAGTATATAAATAATAGTCCAAAAATAAAGATCCAAAGTTTACAATTTGTGCAACATCAAAGCTAAAAGATTCTGAGCTAAAGCTAAGAAAACTGTATATGGTAACTTTTACAAGTGAAATCATAGACAGCTCCCAACATAATATGATGTGTGTATCCACAAGCCAAGCGCAAAACCTCAATCTAGCACCTCTAACGCTCTCACTAGGCGTCAAGTTTTACATTCCAAAGTATAAGACAAATGTGAATCTCTAAGCAATACCATCAACTTCTGGGGCTGACCAAGCATCCAAACAGTATGCATATGTAATGAGAATGAACGTCAACACTCTGAGCAGCAGTCTTCTCTATCTCGTATATATGAATGTTTGTTGAATAGGGTAAGAGAAATATGTATAATGCAGCATGAGCTGCCAACAGTAGCCTATATATATGTATCATTTCTGCACTTCAATGAAACAATATGCACTGCAGTTACATCTCCAGATTGGACATAATAGTGCACATATGCATAATAGCAAGTAACAGACCTTGTGAAAACATTGAATGTAAACTTTGGGGCTTGATAGACCACTGATAAAATATAGAACTATGAACCAGCTTAATGTATAACATGTAGCTAACACATAACCAGTAGCCAATGCATAGGACATACAGTGACCTAAGTCTAGATAATAGTGCATGTCGTGCTCATATTGTTTTTTAAAAAAAGCAAATTATACTACTAGGCGGGCTGTCTAGTAGCTATTTTATTAATAATAAAAGAAATAGACCACAAAGGAACAGTATAAGTAAGGGGGGCAAAAGCTACAAAATTGTTTCCTCTATTGCCTTGGCTATATAATCATCCTTGTGCGCCTCTATTGCCTTATGATGCCAGCCTCATGATGCCTCATGATTTGGCTGCCGATAAAGTCTCACGAGGGCGAATGATCTCATAGCCATTTGGATTATTCCCAAAGGCATATGACATATAGCAAATACATACTGAGCTAGAGCTTACCTTACAATTCCTATTAAGGCAAGAACAACCTCATCTACTACTAAACATGTAAAAAATAAGAACTAGAACGAACTAAATACTCTATGAATATCACAGAGTTTATAACATACTTTGTGATTATATTACAAATGATAATACTCAAAAAATTATAGAATAAAATAAGGTAAAAAATTGAGTCTTGCCCCTCTTTCTTCAACCTTGTGAACTCTTCAACTTGTAGCTCCTTGTATTCTTCTTTCATTATCTTCAAAAATTCTTCAAACATTATCATTTCTTCTTTGATCTATTGGACCATGTGGAGGTGGTAGGGGCAGCCGCCTTTTGCTTTGCAATTCTCATTGGAAGTTGCCTAATGACAACTTCTTGTGTGACCTTGCAATCCCAACTATGTTGCCTCTCATGTTCATTCTTCTTGCTTTTGTTAGATCCACTTCTAAGATGTCTTGGGGAGAGATCTCTTTCTCTAGCTACATTGGCAAAGCTTGTATCTAGGAGTTCTTCCTCTTCCCCGTTTTCATAGAGATCATGCCCTATATCCACATCAAAAGCTTCAGTAGGATTAGATCTGGATACTAAAGCTCCTGGATCATAACTCTTGGCCACTATTCCAATATATTTAGAGATAGTTGCTATTGCGTTCTTATCAAGAGAATTCAAAGTATCCATATCATGAGTAACAAGAGCTTGGAGGATATTTGTAGGAGTCAAATTATACCTTGCCATGGGTGAACTTGTCCTTGCCATGTTTCCAGTAGATAGAGTCTTAGTATTACGGTCATGTTTTGATCCAATTGCTGCAATTTTCTGCTACCTGATGGTACAAAAACAGGTGCATTTGGACTCAATCCTCTCCTCCTTGGCACACTATCCGTAGAATTAGAAACCTGCTCAATTTGCATATTTGCTGCCTCGCCCTTTGATGGAGGATCATAGATGCTATCTGCATAATCTTCTTCATCCTCCTCTACTTGATTAGCCCGGGTCTTTCGATTAAACAAAATTGCACTAGTAACAGTTTGTTCCTCCTTAGAAGCAGCCATCTCATTTGTAGAATTTGTTTGGGAAATTGTTTTCACTACTTGTTGTTTGTTTCCAGTAGATAACAAGCGCTGCAATGAATCACCATTTTGTTCACCAAAAGACTCTATATTTTGGGAGGAAACATCTTTAACAAATGTGTTTTAGGTAACCAATGGTAGCTTGATCTGAGGATTTGTATTCATCACCATATTTGCGTGTTTTTCCTTTACAAACTGTGCGAACTGGATTAGAGAATTGCAGCATTGGTACAGCTTCACCGGGTATTTTGACATTGAGAGCATCAACAGAAACTATTTCTGTTGAACCATATAATCGAGCACCTAATTCTTTTGAAATTTGCTGCTGCACTCCCCTGCCTGAAGAATTTGTTTTTCCAGTTATTAGCCCTGCCTCATCATCAATCTGTTGCATCTTATTCCCAGCCTCCTTCGCATCATGCTCACGTTCATTCACCAAAGCATCAAAGGAGTTCGAGAAACCAATCATCTTTGATAATAAAATTTGATTTTGAATGCCTAAAGATTGCATCAATCTGTTGCAGCCTTGTAAGCGAGCACCTGTTTTCAACACGTTTTTCTGCTGCTTTCCATTACCTGGGGAGCTGGTTTTTCCAGTTAAATACTATGCCTCATCAACCACCTGTTGTGTTTTCTTCCCAGCCTCTTTCGCATCATGATCATGCACCTCCTTCATAGCATGATCATGCTCATTAACAAGAACATCAAAAGAGTTCGAAACATCTACATTCTTTGCTGATAAGAACTGATTTTAAAGACCTGAGGAATTCTTTTTGCTAGGTGAACGATTTACCACTGACCATTCTCTACCTTTAGATTGTTGTCCACCGTGAACACCTGATATAAATACACCAGTTGCTTCAGCTGGAATTGCACCAGATTTGCCTGGAGAAAGCTCCTGTCCAGCTCTTTTTTTCACGCCTACATCTTGCACCACATTAGCAATAAGAACTGCTGGTTTTTCAACTATATCAACTGGTGCAGAAGGATGTTTATCAACTCCAGCAGTAGCTATTAGAGCTGCTGCCTTCCTCTCAATCTGATCATCCTTACTCCAATCAGTAACACCAACATATCGAGCCGCTGTAGAAGTTTGTCCAGCTTTGTCTTGAATGTCACGCACCTGCCCAGCTTGTAAGATTGGATTCACAGCATTATAAATTCTCGCCAAGGCTATAGAAGCTGGAACATCACGTGTAGGTTTAGATTGACCCTTCACAAGCGTTGAGGCATCACGTACAGGGACAACTAGACCACTGCTATTTGGTTCTTTTCCAGATTTCACTTTCTCTTGCACATACACAATTGCAGCTGTAAGCCGAACTGATTGTTCACCTGTTTCATGAGCAATCAGTGTTGCAGCCGATGGATTAATCTCAGAGTTTGCACGATTTGAGTGTTCAGCTATTTTATCTACTGCCGGAGCTCCAGTTTCACGACTCAAAGCAGCACCTTCATCAACTTGTCGAACAATATTAACCCAGGGGGCATTCCTACCAGCCTGCACATCACCATTTTTTTTAGAATCAACCTTAGCAGTACCATTGTCCATTATGACTAGACGTGCATTACACCGATCAACTCTTTGTTCTCCATTAACCAAACCTCTCTTTTCATTCAAGACTTGCCTTAAATCACCTTGATACTTTTCACCAGTAGAATCAACTTCATGATCCTCCAGTGGACTTCCTTTTTGATGTTTTTTCAAGAGCAAACGACACACCTCTTCCTCATGCCCTTGGTGCTTGCAAACATTACAGTACACGGGTATGCTATCATAAACAATTTCTTGGAAGAACTCGGACACCTTTCTGTTTTACTCTCAAAAATAGATAACAATTAAATTTGTAAGTGGTTTTAAGGATACGTGGATTAATCAATATAAACGGTAAATATCGCTAGATTAAACAGGTAAAGGATATAATATATTGTCAAACTACTTAAAGGGTGGATGATTCTGGACTCGACGACAGCCTTAATGAAATTTCCGTCCTTGATCCCAGACTTACAATAATGAAGCACTGGTCAACAAACGTAAGAACTTTGAATAAAAGAGAAAAATAATAGTATATTTCCTTGATATGCATGTTATAATATTGTTAAGAATTAACCATGCCCCCCCCAATTATATAGTAGGGGAGTCCTACCCAAGGTACAATCCCATAAAAGGTAAAAATCTTTCGTTTAACTAATCACTGGATTTCCGCCGGTACATGCCGAGATACCTAGCTGGTCACGGATATCATGGCCTTCTATTTATTGTGCTCGGTTTTCCGACAACGCCCTCCGAAGTCTTTTGGGATTTGGACCGATCTCGGGGTCATGGCCCCGATATTCTCGAGGGTGGGCATTGTGCCCCCGGACCCTGGCTTGATGAGACCCTTGCCTCGATTCTGGTTCCTTGTCATCACGTCTCTTGGTCGATTTACCTTATTGGAAGCCGAGGTGTCCCATGGGCTCAGTTTTACCCGTATACAGATAGTCCCCTCGTTTCTCGGAGAGTAAGTTTTCGGACATGACGAGGAACGACATGAGCTCTTCGATTCCTTCTTCAACACGCTGTGACACAAACGACAAAGAAATCGAAATGTCCCATTAGTCATGTCATAATGACTCCAAACGCATGTTAGCCATCGGCAGGCCGTTACCGGAACTTAAAACTTGGTTCTCCTACCTCGACCGGTATTAGCGCTTCAGCACCATATACCAACGAGAACAGGGTGGCCCCGATATTAGATTTAGAGGTCGTACAATATGCCCACAGGACTTCGAGCGATTTACCTCTATTTGCCTTTGGCGTCGGTCAATCTCTTCTTAAGGTTTTGGAGTATGGTCTTGTTGGAAGAATTTTCTTGTCCGTTCCCACTAGGGTGATAGGGCGTTGATAGGATCCTTTTGATCTTATGATCTTCGAAAAATTTGCTCACCTTACTGCTAATGAACTGCTTCCCGTTGTCATATATGATTTCGGCTGGCATTCTGAATAGGCATATTATGTGGTCCCGTTGTCTAACACCTGTCGCACTTTCATACGAACTCCTTCGCATGTTTCTCCATGTCGATCCAATAGTAGCCGACTCTGATTATCTTACAAACCAACGATTCGACACCCGAATGGTTCTCGCGGGTGCCTTCGTGAACTTCCATCAAGACATACTCGGTATCTCTCGGCCCCAGGCATATGGTGAGTGGGCCGTCAAACGTTCCCTTGAATAGGGTGTTATATTTGGACATGCTAAACCTGGCTGCCTACGTGCGTAGGGCTCTCGATTCTTCAGTGTCCGAGGGAAGCTACTTCAGGCAATATATGTACTTGTTTCTCCATTCCCAGGTTAAGCTTGTCGAGTTTATCTCGGCGTGGCCTTCTTCCAATACCGATTTCATGAGTTGTAAAACCGTTCCTGAGCTGAATGTTGTCATCGACCGACGATCCCAAGTGAGCTAGAGCATCAGCTTCGCTGTTTTGATCTCGAGGTACATGTTGCAGGGTCCACTATTTGAATCGATGTAACATTACCTGTATTTTATCGAAGTACCTTTGCATTCATTCCTCTTTTACTTCGAACGTTCACTTGGCTTGATTCAGAACAAGGAGGGAATCACACTTAGCTTCGATCATCCCGGCCTCAAGGCTTTTAGCTAGTTCGAGACCTGCAATCACGGCCTTATAATCGACCTCCTTGTTAGTCAATTTTACAGCTCTAATAGATTTCCTAACTACGTTACCCGTAGGTGGATTTAAAACGATAATAAATCCGAACCCTTTTGCATTTGAGGCACCGTTCGTGAAGAGGGTCCAGATCCCCGAGGAACTCCCCGAGTTCAACAACAATTCCCTTTCGACCTCGGGTATTAGGGGTGGTGTGAAGTCCGCTAAGATTTGGGATATGATGGCGGTTTAGGGTCGACATTTGATATCGTACACGCTGATTTTCACGACCCATTTGGCCAATCATCCTGAGAGATCAGGTTTATGAATTGTGATTCTCAAAGGGTAAGTAGTTACGACACATATGGGGTGGCATTGAAAATATTGTTTTAACTTCCGGGAGGCGCTTAGCAAGGCAAGCGCCAATTTTTCCTGGTGAGGATACCAAGTTTCGGCCTCGCCTAGAGTGCTCTGAACATAATAGATAGGAAATTGCGTACCTTCATCTTTCCGGACTAGGACCCGATTTACAGCTATCTCAGATACCAGTAGATACATATACAACAGCTCATATGCCTTTGGAGTATGAAGCAAAAGCGGGCTCGGAAGTTACCGTTTGAGTTCTTCCAAAGCTTCTTTTCACTCCGGGGTCCATAAGAAGTTATTCTTCTTCTTCAGTAACGAGAAGAACCAATGTCTCTTGTCGGAAGACCTTGAAATGAATCGACCCAAGGTGGTAATGCGCCCGGTTAGCCTTTGACCGGCCTTGACATTGTCCACCACGGAGATGTCTTCTATGGCCTTGATTTTGTCGGGATTGATCTCATTTCCCCAGTTGGACACCACAAATCCGAGGAACTTTCCGGACCTGACTCCGAATTCATATTTCTTCAGGTTCAGCTTTATATTATATTTCTTCAATATGTTGAAGGTCTCCTGCCAATGATTCAAATGGTCTTCTGCTCGCATGGACTTAACTAACATGTCATCTATGTAAACCTCCCTCAATTTTCGTATTTGTTCTTCGAATATCCGATTTACTAATCGTTGGTAAGAAGCGCCAACATTTTTTAGTCCGAATGACATTACGTTATAATAGTAGGTGTCATATTTACTGATGAAGGAAGTTTTATCCTGGTCTCCCGAGTCCATCAAGATTTGGTTATACCCGGAATAGGCGTCGAGAAAGCTGAGGATATCGTGGCCGATCGTCGCATCGATCATGCGATCGATGTTCGGTAGAGGAAAGGGTCCTTGGGATATGCCTTGTCCACGTCTTTGTAATCTACACACATTCTTAATTTATTTCCCTTTTTAAGGACTACTACTACGTTTGCTAACCAATCCGGGTACTTAACTTCCCAGATGGAACCTATTTTAAGTAGTTTAGATACCTCGTCTTTGATGAATGCATGCTTGACTTCAGACTGAGGCCTCCTTTTCTATTTGACCCGGTAAAAATTCGGATCCAGGCTCAGCTTGTGAGTTGTTATTTCTAGCGGGATCCCTGTCATGTTAAGGTGGGACAAAGAGAAATAATCCATATTAACTATAAAGAATTCAATGATTTTTTCCTGAGCTCGAGTTTAACCCCGTGCCCTGGTATACCTTCCGATCGGGCAGGTGCTCGTTCAGTATGACTTGCTCCAGCTCCTCGACCGTTGACTTGGTGGCGTCAAAATCAGCAGGGGCTATGAAAGATCTGGGAACTTCGCAGTCGTCATCCTTGCCCGCCTCCTGTTTTCCTGGCTTGGTCGAGTCCGATGTTGGTGATTGATTTGTGGTTTCTTCCTTGGTGATCCAACTCGGGTTCTTTGATGTTGAGAGTGTTGATATCGGGATAACTTCATCGATCGTGAACATCTCTTTTGCAGCTATTTGCTCTCCGTAAACTGTTCTAATTCCTCCTGGTGTTGGGAATTTCAATGCCTAGTGTAGTGTCGGGGGTACTGCCTCCCGAACAGAGCATTATATCTCATTACTCCTTCGATCACGTAGAATTTTATTTACTGAATGGTTCCGGCGGTATTCACCGATAAGGTTATCTCCCATTTAGTGGTCTCACATGCCATGCTAAATTCGTTTAGAACTCGGACAGCAGGCACAATTTGGTCTTGTAGACCCGACTGTTCTACACACACAATTTGGATCAATTAACACATGCTTAACTCGAGATTTATTTATGAGTACAGATATTACCAGTGCATCATTGTGCAGTTGCATGCTTTTTTCAACCTTCTCGTCGTTGAAAGATACAATTCCTTTTAGCACGTAAGCTTGAGCCCGTTTTTCCCTTGTGATGGTCACTTTAGTGCGCTTTAGCATCGGCCCCTGGGGACGTCGATCCCACCAATGATCATGTTAATGATGTGCTGAGGTTCCTCTTTCTCGGTCTACTTATTGGAATCCCTATTCCTGAAGTTATTGTTTGCTCGATTGCTTAGGAACACTTGGAGGTGTCCATTGTTGAATAACCATTCTACTTACTCTCTCAATAATCGGTAATCTTCATTTATGTGGCCATGAGTGCCATGATATTTACACATTAGGTTGGGGTCCCTTTGAGAAGGGTCGTACTGTAAAGGTCGAGGCCACTTGGTGTCTTTGATGTGTCCGATGGTTGATACGATGACAGCAACGTCGACATTGAAGTTATACTCTGATAACCTTGGCACTTCCTTAGGCCCGACGGGTCTGTCAAAACCACTTTTGCTCATGATCCTCCGGTTATTTTTACCTCGGTCGCTTCTCCTTTCACTTCTCATAGGGTTTTTACCGGTTATTTTTACCTCGGTCCAGACCCATTACCTATCCGATCTAGATTGTATGGTTGATATCGGTTTCTGTTCGATATTGGTTAACGATCAATGACTCTTTTGGATGTGTCATTAGCTCTGACAGGATAAACGGAACCGCAAGGGGCCCTATGTTGATCATCTTCGACCCTGATCTTTGATTGGTACCAGTTATGGACGTCAGCCCATGTTACCGCCGGATATTCTATCAGATTTTGCTTCAACTGCTGTGAAGGCAATGAGCTTCTAGTATTGAGTCCTTGGCTGAAGGCATGAACGGCCCAATCGTTCGCTATCGGAGGCAACACCATTTGCCGCATTTGATACCGGGACAAAAATTCCCTGAGAATCTCGTTATCACTTTGCTTCACTTTGAAAAGGTCCCACTTCCTTGTAACACCCCATAAAATTTTGAAGTGCTTAAGCGCTAGAAAGAAAGTTAATGTGCACTAATTATATTATTTTGTGTGCAGACGAGGGCTATTAATATAATGTATATCAATTTGATATGATAATATATGTATGAGGTGCATCAAGTGAGTTTGCACAAGATCTTACTTCAAATGCATGCTTCCACCAAACTATAACTAGTTAGGAGGTTATCTACCTATCAAGTTAAATCCCTTTGAGTCTAGTTTCCAACGCTTCAAACCGTTTGTCCTTTATACATTCCTACGAGAGGTTATGACCAAATTACCAAAGGCTGGCAAAATGCGATGCTGCGACCGATTCTGCAATCACGGAAGTGGTTATGCGATCGCATGAGTGGTCGCAGACCTGACCAGCGCAGCCTAGTTCTAGGCATCGATTATGCGATGCATTGTGCAGCCCGCATACCCATTCTGCGGTCCATTATGCGACCACATACCTGGTTTTTGAGGGTTAATTTTTCTAATTTCATAACCCGACCCCAATTTGATAAATAGCCTTTGGGGCTTATTTTGGTGCAATCATCTGAGGATTTTTAGAGAGAAGTAAGAGGGTTATAGAGAGATAAAGTAGATGAAGTGTTTTGTTCATCAAGATCTTGCCCAAGCTTTGAAATCTAATTTCGAGTTTGGGGTAAAAGATGGGTGATTAGGAGTATGATTCTTGGGTGAAACAGTATTATTTATACATGCATGTACCAATAAGGTTTGTGGGAATATTGTTGAGCTCAAATAAATAAATATTGGGTTGTAGAATGAAGGAGATCTTGTATAAGAACCTTGTAGCCAAATTTGGACACCTAGTATTTTATAAAATGCTCAAATGATCTGAAACCGTGAATATCTTCCTAATTATGGTTCAATTTTGTTATGTCTCAAAATAGATTGGGATTGCTAAAATTTTCGAAACGTTGTAGTAATTTAAGGAAAGCTCAAAGAGAGGCATGTTGGCTAAACTTCTTAACTAGAATTGAATTCCATGATGTTCTTGTAAGTCCCGAGTTATTCTTTATGAATCAACAATTCCGAATAAACCTTGTGTTGAAAGGTATATGTTTAAAATGTATTCCGGATGATCTTATCATATTATGTTATCCTTCAGGAATGTGTTCAAAGCATGAGTTGGATATAAAAATGTTATGACTCCAAGTAGTGTTTCAAGTGAAGGCTATTATGCTAAATTGTGTAAGAAGCCTCAATGTTCCTAAGACTCTTAATTGCTGATAGAAATACTAAAAGTCATGATTAGAGATTCTTTGTTGTCGATAATCTATAATGATGCTTGAAAGTGAAAGTAGTATGTTGGGGATATAAAGTGTAGACACCTTGCCGATTATTAAAGTTACGATGGTGGCCAATAGTGCCAATGAATTGAAATGAAAGTATAGAATATGAGCTACGGCCACCGTGCCATGAATGAAGAATAATATATATGTCAAAAAAGAGCAAATGAAATAATGATATTATAAGTAGTTGAAAGTACTAATGAAGTGATAGTATGAATATGAGATGTGGCCGTTTGCCTAAATGAGAATTATGAGGTGTTGTATGTCCCAATGGTTTCGACTATAGTTGTATGCTACTGAAATAATGTATGTAAATGACTTCGATGTTAAGTCCTCAAGAATCATGAACTTAGCTAATGACCTCAAGATGTCGAGTGAGGGAATAACGAGATGAGAGGGAGATGTCCTATGCAAAAATGATGATGAACCTTCAGATAATAAATTGGGCTCATGTGCCATTGAAATTAACTTATCGATTCACCATGCATGTGTTAATGTAATGTGCTATGTTTCTCCATGATGAGCATGAACATGAAGTGTTCCAATGATCCGTGAACTTACGACCTTAATGTAATGTTTATCATGTCTCTTTGAGTTTATATATGGTTATATGCACAAGGATGTGTTATGAACCCTATGGACGGGCTATGAAACACATAGGTGTATGATAGGTGAATCTAGTGAATGGTCTATGAAATGCACAACTGTATTGTGTAAGTAAACACTGGGAACAGTCTATGAAACGCAGTGGTGTATTGTGTAAGAAAACGTTGTGAACGGTCTATGAAACGCACATGTGTATTGTGTAAGTAAACACTGTGAACGGTCTATGAAACGCACTGGTGTACTGTGTAAGTAAAACTGTGAACGGTCTATGAAACGCACAAGTGTATTGTGTAAGTAGATACTGTGAACGACCTATGAAACGTACAAGTGTATTGTGTAAGTAAACACTATGAACGGTCTATAAAAAGCACTGGTGTATTGTGTAAGTAAATACTGTGAATGGTCTATAAAATGCACAGGTGTATTGTCTAATTAAACATTGTAAACGGTCTATGAAACGCACATGTATTGTATGGTATATGTGAATCCTATGAACGGTCTATGAGACGCATAGGTGTATTGTCTATGGAAGCCTATGAACGGCATACGAAACACATAAGTGTTTAAGATGCTATGTTAACACTAAGGACGGTCCATGTAATGTACATGTGTAAGATAAGAGAGGGATATGGACAATCTAGTGAGACGCATTGTTAGCGCAGACATTACGTGCTATTTTCATTGGCCTTGTTTGAACATGTTGTTTAATTATTTTATATTATGTATTCCACGCATAGTTCGTAGGGCTCAATTAATCCTAAACAAAATTTAAAATGAAGTAAGCATAACGAGACTTGAAATGTGAATATTTGGGTTATTTCATACTTCTTGATGTACTTCATATGACTCTTATTTGAATTACCATGATTTCATATGTTGTTCTGTTTGCTTTACATGCAAGTACTATTCCACATGTACTCACGTCCCTTTTGCCGAGAGCAATGCATATTTAAATTGATGCAGGTATGCTTCTACATGATGATATGGATCTTTGGTAGGGATCTTTTACGTAGCGGATTATGGTGAGCCCGCTGCAATTCCAGTGGGCATTCGAGTCTAGTTGGTTTTATGTACTTAGGTATCTATTGTCAAAGAATCTCCATGTACAATGTGGGTCATGTACTTAAGTTTTGAGTTTCGTCATATATTTATGTTCACAGATATTTATGAAGCTATGTACCTATCATGAGAGAAAAAGAAAAAAAATATTTATGGGCTATTGAGCCAAATGTATTCAATATGAAAGTCATGATCTAGTTATGTTTGAATAAATCTTGCATGAGTTATGATGAGAGGTTGAGGGCTATTAATATAATGGATATCAATTTGATATGATAATATATGTATGAGGTGCATTAAGAATGGTTTATGGTCTAAGAAGAGACCCAAGGCTAAGTCAAGTTGAAAATTTTATGATGGGATAAAGATTCAAGTGAGTTCGCATAAGATCCTACTTCAAACGCATTCTGCTACAAAACTATAACTAGTTAGGAGGTTATCTACCTGTCAAATTAAATCACTTTGAGTCTAGTTTACAACCCTTCAAACCATTTGTCATTTATAAATTCATACAAGAGGTTATGACTAAATTACCAAAGGCTGGAAAAATGCGATTCTACGACCAATTCTGCGATCACAGAAGTGGTTATGCAATCGCATAAGTGGTCGCAGACCTGACCAACGTAGCCTAGTCCCGGGCATCAATTTTGCGATGCATTGTGCGACCCGCATGCCCATTCTGCGGTCCATTATGCGACCGCAGACCTAATTTCAGAGGGTTAATTTTTCTAATTTCATAACCCGACCCCAATTTGATAAATAGGCTTTGGGGCTTATTTTGGAGCAACCATCTGAAGATTTTTAGAGAGAAGTGAGAGTGTTCTAAAGAGATAAAGTAGATGAAGTGTTTTGTTCATCAAGATCTTGCCCAAGCATTGAAATCGAACAAGGAAATCTCACAAGATCTTCATCTAAGAGGTAAGATTCATACCCATAGTCTTCAATTTCGAGTTTGGGGTAAAATATGGGTGATTAGGAGTATGATTCCTTGGTGAAAGAGCATTATTTATACATGCATGTACCAATAAGATCTGTGGGAAGATTGTTGAGCTCAAACAAATAAAGACTGGGTTATAGAATGAATGAGATCTTGTAGAAGAACCTTGTAGCCAAATTTGCACACCTAGTGTTTGTTAAAATGCTCAAATTAACTGAAACCATGAATATCTCCCTAATTATGGTTCAATTTTGTTATTACTCAAAATAGATTGGGATTGCTATTATTTTTGGAACGTTGTAGTAATTTAAGGAAAGCTCAAAGCGAGGTATGTTGGCTGAACTTCTTAACTAGAATTGAATTCCATGATGTTCTTGTAAGTCCAGAGTAATTCTTTATAAATCAAGTATTCCGAATAAACTGTGTTGAAAGGTATATGTTCAAAATGTCTTCCGGATGATCTTATCATATGATGTTATCCTTCGGGAATGTGTTAAAAGCACGAGTTGGATATAAAAATGTTCTGACTCCAAGTAGTGTTTCAAGTGAAGGCTATTATGCAAAATTATGTAAGAAGTCTCAATGTACCTAAGACTCTTAATTGCTCATAGGTGTACTAAAAGTCGTGATTAGAGATTCTTCGTTGTCGATACTCTATAATGATGCTTGAAAGTGAAAGTAGTTACTTGGGGATATAAAGTGTAAATGACGTGCCAACGATGAAAGTTATGATGGTGGCCAATAGTGCCAATGAAATGAAATGAAAGTATGGAATATGAGATACGGCCACAGTGATATGATTGAAGAAAAATATGTATGGAAAAAAGGAGCCAATGAAATAATGATGTTGTAAGCAGTTTAAAGTACTAATGAAGTCATAGTATAAATATGAGATGTGGTCGTTTGCCTAAATGAGAATTATGAGGTGTTGTATGTCCCAATGGTTTCGACTATATTTGTATGCTTCTGAAATAATGTATGTAAATGACTTCGATGTTAAGTCCTCAAGAATCATGAACTTAGCTAATGACCTCAAGATGTCAAGTGAGGGAATAACGAGATAAAAGGGAGATGTCCTATGATAAAATGATGATGCACCTTAAGAAAAGAAATTTTGCTCATGTACCATTGAAATTGACTTATTGATTCACCATGCACGTGTTAATGTAATGTGCTATGTTTCTCCATGATGAGCATGAACATGAAGCGTTCTAATGATCCGGGAACTTACGACCTTAATGTAATATTAATAATGTCGCTTTGAGTTTATATATGGCTGTATGCGTAATGATGTGTTATGAACCCTATGGATGGGCTATGAAACACATAGGTGTATGATAGGTGAATCCTGCGAACGGTCTATGAAACACACAGTGTATTGGGTAAGTAAACATTGTGAACGGTGTATGAAATGCACAAGTGTATTGTGTAAGTAAACACTGTGAACGGTCTACGAAACGCACAGGTGTATTGTGTAAGTAAACAGTGTGAACGGTCTATGAAACGCACAGGTGTATTGTGTAAGTAAACATTGTGAACAGTCTATGAAGCGCACAAGTGTATTCTGTAAGTAAATACTGTGAACGGCCTATGAAACACACAAGTGTATTGTGTAAGTAAACACTATGAACAGTCTATGAAATGCACAAGTGTATTGTGTAAGTAAAAACTGTGAACGGTCTATGAAACACACATGTGTATTGTTTAAGTAAACACTGTGAACAGTCTATGAAACACATAGGTGTATTGTGTAAGTAAACATTGTGAACGGTCTATGAAACGCACAGGTATTGTATGGTATATGTGAATCCTATGAAAGGTCTATGAGACATATAGGTGTATTGTCTATGGAAGCATTTGAACGGTCTATGAAATACATAAGTGTTTAATATGATATATTAACATTAAGGACGGTCCATGTAATGTATTCGTGTAAGATAAGAGAGGGATATGGACAGTCTAGTGAGACACATTGTTAACGCAGACATTACAAACCATTTTCATTGGCCATGTTTGAACATGTTGTTTCAATTACTTTATATTATGTATTCCATGCATAGTTCGTATGATTCAGTTAATCCTAAACGAAATTTAAAATGACGTAAGCATAACGAGACTTGAAATGTGAATCTATGGGATATTTCATAGTTATTGATGTTCTTCATATGTCTCTTATTTGAATTACCATGATTTCATATGTTGTCCTGTTTGCCTTACATGCAAGTACTATTCCACATGTACTCACGTCCCTTTTGCCGGGAGCGCTGCATCTTTAAATGGATGTAGGTATGCTTCTACATGATGATATGGATCTTTGGTAGGGATCATTTACGCAACAGATTATGGTGAGCTCGCTAAAATTCCAGTGGGCATTCGAGTCTAGTTGGTTTTATGTACTTAGGTATCTATTGTCATAGAAGTTCCATGTACACTGTGGGTCATGTACTTAAGTATTGAGTTTCATCATGTATTTATGTTCACAGATATTTATGAAGCTATGCACCCATCACGAGAGAAAAAGAAAAAAAAATATTTATGGGCCATTGAGCCAAATGTATTCAATATGAAAGTCATGATCAAATTATGTTTTAATAAATCATGCATGAGTTATGATGAGGGGTTGATGTAACGTAGGCTTGCTCGACTAGGTTCACTCGATTGAGTGCCGGTCGCGCTCCTCGAGTTCGGGGCGTGACATTCCTAGTCTCGACCTTGATGGACCTGGCGTATGCTTTCACAAAGGCATCTGCAAGATGAGTCAATAGAATTAGGGGGTAAGTTGTGATACCATATCATAGCTCCTTTTGACATGGTATCTCAGAACATTTTCAGCAGGATGGACTCGATCTCATCATCTTCCAAGTCAGTTGTTCAGTTGTACTTATGAATCTAGGGCATGCAAAACTTCTTTGTTATTGGCTTCGGAGCTGCGCACGGAGGGAAAGGTTTTTGATCAAACTTCTTGGAATCTAGGCCCTTCAATATTTGTGGTGCTCCTGGGATTTGGTCGACCCTAGTATTTGAGGTTTCTACTTTTATGTCATTGGCTTTGATTTTCTTTTCTCCTGATTCCACCCGTTTGGTCAGTTCCTCAAGAATCTTTATGATCTCGGTATTGGTCCCGGGTTCAGTTTCACTCGGCCTTTCTACGATCGGTTCATTTCTTCGAGAGTTTTCCCGGGATGGTTCGGGCTCGACTCTGGTTCTGCAACTGGGCTATTGGTGCTTGTTGAGCCTGCAACATTTCGAAGATTACTTGCAAGTTGATCCCATCACCTATCGAGCTCCACCACGGATGCTGTTCTCGGGATTGGTAGGCAAGTTTGCAATGATGGCCTTATGCGAGTTCGCATCGGTCGGGTTTGTGGCCGGAACTCCATTGGGGTCGATAGGGGGCACCTCGTTACTGGGTACCACATTTTTGTTCTCGACATGGTGGCCGGACTCAACATCTACGTTCAAAGAGGCAGATTGGGAGTTCGACAATTTAAACTTTGACTTGAAATTAAAAACTTCAAAGAACAAGTGTAAAATAGGGTGTGTTATGGAAATTTGTATCAAATTGCCACTATTATCCTTAGCCCCACGATGGGCGCCAAACTTTCTACACTAAAAAATGGATAATAATTAAATTTATAAGTGATTTTAAGGATACGTGGATTAATTAATTACAAATGGTAAATATCGCTAGATTAAATATGTAAAGGATGTAATAAATTGTCAACCAATTTTTGTGCTAAATTAGCTTCATTTAAGGTTGGTGAATTAACCATACCTTCCTTATTTGCTAAGACTTCAAAAACATTAGGCCTGTTAATCATCTGTGAGGCACTTTGTCGAGAACCTGGAACACTTAATTGTTGCTGCTATTTTTTCACGTACGAGGGTGTGTTTTTCAGTGTTAGGGACATGCTCTTCTTAGCTGGAGATGAAGTCACCACTGTCCAGCCATCCACAGTTGGATTCCTTGATGTTCCAACTCGCTTAAGCATTGTTTCCGTTGATCCACCAACCTGCCCAGCAGTAGCATAATTACTGTTAGAAATTTCAGCTTGTAAACCAAGTTCTTGATCCTCCTTGTTGCCAACAGTATGCTCAACACCTGCTTGATGGGAAACCAGTATTTTTTCCCCACATTCACGTAAAGATCCTTCACCTAAAGAAGTTTTCATTCCACCAATCTGATAACGTCCTAAAACATGTCCAACATTAGGCTGAGCAGCTGCAATTCTTTGAGAATTCTTGTCATCTATAATCACTGCCTTATCACCTGTGGCAGTTGAACTATCCACAGCATCAACTTGCCCCTCAACATTCACAACTCTAGCCTTATGCTATTTTTTCACCTAGTTCAACAAGTGCAGCAGTAGTTCGATCACGTACCCCAGCTTTCTTCTGCACAGCTGAATTGGACTGCCCCCTATCATATTTAATTTGCCCAATACTTGTATCCATAAGATTAGTATCATCCTGATCAACTCCAGTGATAGGGTTTGTTTACCCTAAATTCGTGTAACAATTAAACTTATTTAGTGGTTTCAAGGATACGTGATTTAATCCAATACTAATTGTCAAACAAGGAATTAAATAGATAATCCAAATAGTAAAATAAATCAAACCAGTGTTCTAGCAGTGCTTTTGACCTCGATTCGAGATGGTCTCGAGGTTGGGTAACAAGAACAGTAAAGAACAAAAAATAAACAGTGATGAGTAGTAATGGATAGTAAGTGAAATAGAGAGCATCATTTGTATACTTTTTCAGCGAATAATCCCCCCTTACAACTGAATGGGGTCCCTCTTTATATAGTAAAGGAATATTAAATAAGGGACAGTTCTAATAACGGAAACAAATCCCATGATTGGTGTCAATAACTGCTTCATTCGATCTGTTCCGAGATTTCTGCTTAGATCTTCGGTCGGTTGCTAATATCTTGCCATTCCGTCATTACGCCTTACTCGAAGTCGGTCATGCTCGGTCTCGATCTTCAACGAGCACTTCGATCTTCATGCTCCATACTCTACCATTAAGCTCGAGCCTGGTCTATTACGAGCTTACTCTCGAGGTAGCTCCCCGTGCCTATGAAATCGGACGTGCCCGATTTCGACTGTATACAGATAGTCCCCGCGTTTCTTGGAATAAAATGGTAAGAAACGGTTTGAGCCTCAATATTCTAAAACCTCGATCATGACGTCGTCTTCATAACATAAGCATTGGATGTGATCGAAATGTCCCATCGGTTCAGTTCCCCGAAACATTAATGCCTATTAGTTAGCGGTCGGCCACTAGCGCCACCGAACCATCGTCATGAGCCTATAAATACCCGCTCCTTAATTGAATCAAACTTTACTTTTGCTCTAATCAAACATCTAAGTCTTCTCACTCTTTTCGTCTCCTCCTTTTTCGCCGTCTGTAGAGCCACCTTTGTTAGCACCAAAACCACCAGTTTTTCTTCTTCCTTCTCCCTTCTTTACTTATAGCAATGGCAAAAACCTTAAAGACCGTACCGCAGAAGGAGAAAGCTTCTTGCTCATCTTCCCAGTTGTCTGGCGACAAGGCACTGGTGAAGTCGCTTCCCCACGAGTACGTTCCCAGCCTGTGTACTCTAAAATCTATCTTCAAGGTCGATCCCGGACCGATGCGAGCATGTGTCGATGTACATGTGCTCGATAACAAAGATCTACCTTGAGGCCATGAAGAGGGAATGCAATTGGGGTCCCGAGGTCATGGTGCAAATTCCTGCTCCCGAAGAGAGCATCACTACTTATGTGGAGGGGTTCCTAAGTGTTTACACTTACCCTTTCACATTGGGTCCCCTCGACCAAGTAATTATTGATCTCTGTAAAAGATATCAGGTCACCCTCGGACAAATCCACCCCTCTCTGTAGCGCATAGTAATCATGCTGCCCTTCTTCTCTAGCAAGGCCGAGGTGCCGGAGTTTACTCTAAATCACCTCATGCGGTTGTACCGGCATCGAATCTATCGAGGACTAATCAGGCTCCAATGCTGGGAAACAAAGGCCTTGTTCTCGAGCATCGACGAGGACAAGGATCAGGGTTGGATGAGCCATTTTATACGGGTGAGGACCCACGACATTATCCCGGAGGAGAAGATGTCATTCCCTGAGGAGTGGAACTTCGACCGTAGGTGATCTTTGAAACTCTATTCTTCGTACCTTCTTCGACTTCGCCCGAAATCCCCTTTCAACATGCAGCTATTCCTTGGATGCCTCAAGCGGTGCATGACCTCGAAGATTTGGTTTGGAAGTTAGCCTCAACTTCCACTTATGCCGAACGCGCATGGCGTGATTTGGCAAGGGGCAGATGGGAGGCCAAGAACCACGGTAAGTATCTCCTTTTTCATATTCTGAATTACTTTTTGTACTTCATTCGTCACTAATTTTATTTCATAAAGGCCTGACCAAGGATGCCATTTTGAGGCCCTTGAGTGGCAAGGAAGAAATCAAGTCCCCGGTTCCGAAGCCGGGGAAAGACAAGAAGAGGAGCAGTGCCTCGCCGTCTGAGGACCCAAAGCCTAAACCTCGAAGGGTGAGGAGGAATGTAATCGCTCTCATGATGGACTCAGTCCAAAAACTGAGAGACGAAGAACAGGAAGAAAAGGAAAATACCTCGGCACTGACGGTCTGACTTTGGAAAGCCGTCAAGGATACCAAATCTTATGAGCCGACGGTGGCTGCTAAAATCAAGCCTCGTGTCGAGGAGGCTTCCAAAAAGAAATCCGGTGAGGAATCCGAATCACTAGAGGTCGAGATCATTTCTCGTCCATCTGCAACTACACCGGACGGGGCCGGCTCTGAGACCCCGAAGATCGATCAGAGCACCCAGAGCGACTTATTCGGGACCATGACAGGAGGTCACTTGCCTTCTCTTCCGACTTTTTTTGAGGAGGAACTAAGGAAGGCTTGAGAGTTGAAGACCCCTGATATAGGCAGAGGCTCTAGTGAAGAGGATCCTTTTCGGGATTACTTTACTAGAGTCAATGATGCATCTGATATCAGTGATGCTTTTATTATTTTAGAAGAGGCCCAACGTATCTTATCTCGGGTAAGATCAGTTATTGCACTTCTTTTCTTTACTTTTTTTTTTATATAAATCTGACTTATGTTTTCCTTTTTTATATAGGCCTTCGCCAAGTTTCGAGCTGACCTTAGCCAGTGTAAAATCGAGCTCCAAAAGGTCTCAGAGGAGAGGAACTCTCTGAAGGACCTTTGCGGCCAAAAGGACGAAACTATATAGGACCTTCAAGTGGATTTAGCCAAGGCTCGTGAGGAAGAGGCCAATCTAGATAAGCAGGTGACCAACCTTTTGATAAAGTATAGACTCGACCCAACAGTGGAGGCTAATACTTCACTATCTCAGCTGCAACAAAAGGTTGAAAGGATCGAGCTACTTCATAGAGAAGTCGATCAGGTCAAGGCCGATTATGATCGGTGGAAGGAGAATATGGATCGCCTAGCTGTGGAAAAAGAAACTACCTTGGCCAAACTGTCATCGTCTGAGGTTCAACTTTGGGGCCTCAAAGAGAAAAGCTCGGCCCAAGCCAAGAGGATCGAGGAGCTTGAAGTCGGGCTTGCTGAGGACAAGGCGGAGATCGAGAAGACAAATGTCATGGATGACAAGTCCATTGCCATGTACCGGGCTGATGCTAAGGCTGCTTAAATACAGATAAAGGAGTCTTCTGACAGAGAGCGATGGATCAATGACTCAGCAAAGTGTCAATCCCGGAGGGAAACCCTCGAGGAAATCCATGCTCGAGGTTTTGACCTCTCCGAGGAGATAGCCTGAGCCAGGGTTCTTGAAGCCAAAGCAAGGCAGCTTGCCTCCTCCGATGACGAAGACGATGATGAAGAAGGCAGTCGAGGCGGATCCGATGAGGGGCCTGAAGGAGAAGTTGGTCCCGGAGAAGAGGTCGAAACCGACCGTAGTTAAGACTTAGTTTCTTTTTTTTCTTTTGTAAGCCCTTGATCAGTCTCTTGTACATATCCTTTTTTATCAATGTATAATAGAAAAACTTCTTTTGAATGTCTTTTCAGTTTTATGTTCAAACATGTTTTGTGCTTTTGCCTTGTGAGAATTTTGTTGTTGCAGCCTCTGTAATCGAGTGAAAAGTAGCTCGAACTTAGAACAAACCCTTAGGTTTTTAAGACATGCAAGGGCGAGTCCCCGAGCTCAATTATATGTTCGAGATTTCGGATAGTTTGATCGATTCCATGACTGCACTATTTTTATAACTAAGTTTGAGTATGTTTCAAACATAGAATAGAACAAACCCTTAGGTTTTTTATCAAATAACGGGTAATTTCCGAACTTACAATAACATGCCCCTTAAGGTTTTATGGCCGATCCTTGAGCTAAATTCAAGTCAACTTTATTTGAACTCCGAATAGTGGAACCTTTAGGCCCGAGTTGAGTGAGAACAAGGGCTCGAACTATAAATGTATTGGCCCTTAGGCCATTTTAGGTTGGCCCATATGGCCTCCAAAAGATGGCTATTATTTTCCCCTTTCGGCTTAAAAGACTTGGTAAAAATTTCTTGATGCCTTAGCATGTATTTTTTACCCATTGGGTTTTTTAGGGTCCGATGTCGGTTGAAACCCTTTAGCTTTTTGTGCCTTAGCACGTTTGTGTTAAGATAATTTGATACCTCTTAAGGTTTTTCAAGGGCTGATTTTATCGAAGCCCTTTTGATTATTTGCCGAGGGTAGCCTTTTTAACCATTTTTTCAAAGAATTTGAAGGCCTATCATTATTGTGTAATTCGAACGTCTCCGAACCGCGTTATTTAGGTCGTAGTATTTAGTTTGGCCATAGCCTTCGGGTATGTATTTTGGCCGTAGCCTTTAGTTTGGCCGTAGACTTCGGGTATGCCTCTTGGGCTTATTTCCCAATAACATTTCGAACATGTTTGAAATGTCAATCCTCGAGAATGGTGGCCTTGGACTATAGATCGAGGGGTTCCTCTTTGAGGTCTTATGAATTTGAGCTTACATAACTCGAATATGCCTATCATCGATGGCAGTCCATAAGTGTATATTTGCACTTTGGCTCTTGAGCCGTTTCTCACAATATCATAAGCATGAGGTTTGTATAGTAGAGAAATTTTTTCGAGACACAAGATGTTTAAATGAAGAGAGAATGCTTCTTTGAATAGTTTATACATGATCAGATGTTTTTCTATCGGGGCTCGACTAATCTATATGGACACGGTTCACTTGACCGTTTGGCCCATTACAAAGCTTCCCTATCGAGGCCCTTTGACATGAAGTACTATTCTCGAGAATACAACATCCGAGGGTGATGCCCTCCAGTATTTGAGTTTGATTGAAAAGAAGCCTTGGATAATGTTGAATTGTCCTCAAGTAGAACATGATTGTTGCCTCGTTAAAAACCTCGCCGGAAAAAGACTGCAATGCGTACTTTTAAACCCGAGGTCTCGATGTCTTTGGTCGAACTCCTGCAATGAGTTAGCGTCGAATATATATAAACAAAACAAGGGAGAAAGTCATACCTTAACAATAATATCGTTTGAGAAGTGACATGTTCCAGTTGTTTGCCAGTGGTTCGCCATCCATCGTTCTGAGTTTATAAGACCCTTTCTGACTATATCAAGGACTTGATAGGGTCCTTCCCAATTTGGGCCGAGCTTCCCTTCATTCGGATCTCGAATGTTGATGGTGACCTTCCTTAGGACTAAGTCCCCGACCCTTAAGTGGCGAAGGTTGGTTCTTCTATTGTAGTACCTTCAATTCGTTGCTTTTTTGCAGCTATTCGAACGAGTGCCGCTTCTCATTTTTCATCTAATAATTCGAGGTTAGTATTCATAGCCGGGTGGTTTGATTCCTCCGTTACAAGTCGAAACATGGCGCTGGGTTCTCCGACTTCGAATGGAATCAAGGCTTCAGAGCCATATACTAAGAAAAATGGAGTTGCCCCTGTATTGGACTTCGATGTTGTTCGATATGCCCAAAGGACTTCGGGTAGAATTTCTCTCCACTTCCCTTTAGCTTCGTTCAACCTTTTCTTCATGTTTTGGATGATAGCCTTGTTCGTCGATTCAGCCTGCCCGTTCCCATTAGGGTGATACAGTGTTGACAATATCCTTTTTATTTTATGGTATCTTAAATCGACACGTGATCTGATGCCAGATAAAATCTATAACCTCTTTCTCTCTAACCTTCTTGAAAGCATGTGCTTCGACCCATTAAGAGAAATAGTCAGTCATAAATAAAATGAACTTAGCTTTACCTGAGGCCGATGGCAGAGGACCGACGATATCCATCCCCCATTTCATGAATGGCCATGGGGATAGGACCGAGTGAAGTTGTTCTCCGAGATGGTGGATCATCGGTGTAAACCTTTGACATTTATCACATTTTCGAACAAACTCCTTAGAGTCCTTTTCCATGCTATCCCAGTAGTATCCTGCTCTTATGACTTTGCAAATAAGTGAATCGGCGCAGGAGTGGTTCCCACAAGTGCCTTATGGACCTCTCGTAGAACATAATCGGTGTCTCCTGGTCCCAAACACCTTGCCAATGGTCCATCGAATGTCCTTATGTATAATGTTCCGTCTTCGGCCAATTTGAAACGAGCAACTTTAGTTCATAGGGCCCTCAATTCTTTAGGGTCCGATCAAAAATTTCCATTCTTCAAGTACTCGATGTATTTGTTCCTCCACTTCCAGGTTAAGCTTGTATAATTTATCTCAGCATGCCCTTCCCCGATCATGAATTTCGAGAGTTGAATGACAGTCCCCAAGATGATCTCATCTTCCTCGACCGATGACCCCAAATTTTCAAGTGCATCGACCTCACTGTTTTGTTCCTAAGGTACAAGCTGTAAAGTCCATTCCTTGAAACGGTGCAAAGTTTCCTACAATTTCTCCAAATAACTTTGCATTCTAGCCTCTTGAACTTCGAAGGTTTTATTTACCTGGTTCACCACCAGTAAAGAATCACACTTGGCTTTAATGACTTCTGCTCCAAAGCCTTTAGCTAGCTCGAGACCTATAATTATGGCCTCGTACTCGGCCTCATTGTTAGTCAATCTAGAGGTTTTGATAGATTGTCTAATAGTGCTACCCATGGGCGGCTTCAAAATGATGCCTAGCCCGGACCCCTTCGCATTCGAAGCACCATCTGTGAAAAGGGTCTATACCCCCGACGATGTACCTGATTTCAATAAGAGTTCTTTTTCAACTTCAGGTACGAGAGTTGGCATGAAATTGGCCACAAAGTCCGCTAAAATTTGAGGCTTGATGGCCATTCTGGGTTGATATTCGATATCGTACCCACTAAGTTTGATGGCCCATTTGGCCAATCGGCCCTATAGTTCGGGCTTGTGCAAAATATTAAGAAGTGGATAAGTGGTTAATATGCATGTGGGGTGACATTGAACGTATTGTTTCAACTTTCTAGAGGCGCTTATCAGTGCAAGTGCCAATTTCTCTAAGTGTGGATATCTAGTTTATGCTTCTCCTAAAGTTCGACTTACATAATAAACAGGAAATTGCGTACCTTGTTCATCTCAAACTAGTACACCACTTACTGCGATTTAAGATACCGCCAAGTACAAGTAAAGTTTCTCAATTGCTTTTGGAGTGTGAATTAGTGGTGGGCTTGATAGGTATCGCTTCAATTCCTCTAATGCCTGATGGCATTCCGGGGTCCAGGAGAAATCATTCTTCTTTTTGAGTAAAGAGAAAAATTTGTTGCTTTAATCCGATGACCCCGAGATGAACCGGCCTAAGGCAGTTATCCGTCCAGTTAGCCTCTGCACGGCTTTTACACTATCCACGACGGTGATGTCTTCGATGGACTTGATTTTATTGGGGTTGATCTCGATCCCCCGATTCGATACCAGGAAGCCGAGGAACTTGCCCAAACGGACCCCGAAAGCACATTTCTCGGTGTTGAGCTTCATGTTGTATTTCCCTAAAATCTCGAATGTTTCCTGCAAATGAGCCAAATGGTCCTCTGCGTGCAGGGACTTAACTAGTATGTCATCAATATAAACCTCCATTGATTTACCTATTTGTTCTTCGAACATTTTATTTACTAGGCGTTGGTAAGTGGCTCCTGCATTTTTTTAGCCCTAAGGGCATTATATTATAACAATATGTTCCATACTTGGTGATAAATGAAGTCTTTTCTTGGTCTTCCGGGTACATTTAGATTTGATTGTACCCAGAATAGGCACCGAGAAAAGTAAGGATCTCGTGGCCGGCAGTGGCATCGATCATGCGATTGATGTTAGGCAGTGGAAAAGAATCTTTGGGGCACGCCTTGTTTAAATCCTTATAATCTACACACATTCTAAGTTTATCCACTTTTTTAGGGACTGCAACTACATTGGCTAACCATTCGGGATATTTCACCTCCCGAAGAGATCCTATTTTGAGAAGTTTAGTTACCTCGCCCTTTATGAATGCGTGATTTACTTCGGACTGGGGTCTTCTCTTCTGCTTCACCGGTTTGAACCTAGGGTCTAGGCTTAGCCGATGCGTCGTTGCCTCCGGTGGAATCCGTGTCATGTCTAAATAAGACCAAGCTAAATAATCTATGTTATCAAAAAGAAATTGAATAATCTTTTTCCTGAGTTTGGGGGTTAATCCCGTTCCCAGGTATATTTTTTGCTCGGGCAGGTACTCGATCAATATAAACTGTTCCAGCTCTTCGACCATTGATTTGGTGGCGGCAGTATCTTCGGGAACCACAAAAGTTCGAGGGGTCAGAAAATCCTCCTCTTCTTCTTCTATCTCCTACTTCCCCGATTTGGTCGAGGCTGGTGGCTGTGATTGCTATTTGACTTCTTGTTTATCTTTGATGCTCAATCTTTCCAAGGTTGATAGTTTCGATATCGGTATTATCTCATCGACCGCAAATATTTCCTTTGCAGCATGCTGCTCCCCTTATACTATTTTTATACCGACGTATGTCGGGAATTTTATCGGGAGAGTTGAAGGAACTGCCCTCATAATGTGGATCCAAGGCCTTTCGAGTAGGGCATTATACATCATGTCGCCCTCGATTATGTGGAACTTGGTATCTTGAATGGTTCGAGCCACATGTAGCCTAATCTCCCCTTTAGTTGTTTCACTGGCCATATTGGAGCCGTTTAAGACCCGAGCTACGGGCACGATTTTGATTTTGTAGGCCGAGATGCTCCACTACCCTCGATCGGATGATATTGTCCGAGCTACCTGGATCCACTAAAATACGCTTAACATGAACTTTATTTAATAAGATAGAAATTACCAGAGCATCGTTGTGGGGCTGAGTAATGCCTTCTGCTTCTTCATCGTTGAATGATAAAGTGCTTTCGTGCACATAATCTTGGGTTCATTTTTCCCTAGTGATTGATACCTTAGTGCATTTCAATATGGGTACTTGTGGAATGTCGACCCCACCGACGATCATATGAATGACATGTTGGGGTTCCTCCTGCTCATTTTTCCTGTTGGCGTCTCTTTCTTTGAAATGCTTCTTAGCTCGATCGCTGAGGTACTCTTGAAGGTGACCCTCATTGAATATACAGACTACCTCCTCCCTTAATTGCCTGCAATCCTCGGTCCTGTGACCATGCGTGCCATGATACTTGCACATTAAATTTGGGTTTCTTTGGGAAGGATCAGTCTTTATGGGTCTGGGCCACCTAGTATCTTTGATCCTTCCGATTGCCAATAAAATGACCGATGCATCGATGTTAAAGTTATATTCCGATAGTCGAGGTGCCTCAGTGGGATCTACATACTTTTCGAAACCACTTTTGCTTATAAGTCCCCGATAATTCTGTCCTCGATCACTTCTTCGATCATTCCAGGCGAAATTGAGTCCTGAACTATTGTTCCTTCGATCTACGGTATATGGTTGATATCGTTCTCTGTTCGACCTCGGCTCCCTGTCGATGTCCCTCTGGGTTTTAACTACCGACCTGTTATGATGTACTGAACCGGAAAGGGCTACCAATTGGTCATCCTCGACCCTGATCTTCGATTGATATCGATTGTGCACGTCTGCCCAAGTTACAGATGGATACTCGGTCTAATTTTGTTTCAACTGACGTGATGCTATCGAACTCTGCTCTTTCAACCCTTGGGTGAAAGCTTGAACGGACCAATCATCTATGACCGGTGGCAACTCCATGCATTCCATTTGAAATCGGGACGCGAACTCCCTCAGCATTTCATTATCCCTTTGTCTTACCTTGATTAGATCCGATTTCGATGGAATTTGGTGGCAGGTTATGATACCAAATCATTGCTCCCTTCGAAAGTTTCTCTCCAAATATTTTCAACAGCAATGATTTGATTTCCGCATCCTCTAAATCATTACCCTTGATGGCGCATGTATATGAAGTAACATGCTCGTTGGGATCGGTGGTACTATTATATTTGTGTATGTCTGGCATATGAAACTTCTTTGGAATAGGCTTTGGAGCCACATTCGGAGGAAAGGGCTTTTGTACAAACTTCTTCGAATCCATCCCTTTCAAGATTGGCGGTGCCTCCGGTATCTAATCAACTCGAGAGTTGTATATCTCCATGTTTTTATCGTTGGCTTCGATTCTCTTCTCCCCTGATTCAATTCTTTTGGTGAGATCCTCGAGCATTTTAATTACTGCAGGATCAGTCCCCGATTCGTTAACATTCGACCTCTCCGGTACTGGCTCGGTACGACGAGTAATTTCAGGCTCGACCCCATTTGGAGCTCTATGTTTATTTTGTAACTGAGAAATAACAGCTTGCTGAGCATGCAGCATCTCGAATATCACTTGGAGATAGACTCCCTCGTCTCCTCTACCCTGTGTTCCTTGGCCACTAGATCGGCCTTCTCTACATACACTCCCATCGAGATCTGCACCTAGGTCCGTATTTAGAGCAACGTGCAAACTGACGTTGACTGGGTTGGCAACCGGTGCTCCCCCGTGATTAGCCTATGGCACTTCAATTCCTGGAGCAATCACATTTTCGTTTTTACCATGGAATCTGAGGCCATTGTCACCATGAGTGGATGCTTTTTGTGAGTTTGACACGTGTTAACCTGAAAGCAAAGATACTTGACAAGTACAAGTGTAAAATAGTGTATTTTACCAGAAACAGCACTGAACAATCACTATTATCCTTAGCCCCACGGTGGGCGCCAATTTGTTTACCCTAAAATTTGAGTAACAATTAAACTTATTTAGTGGTTTCAAGAATACGTGATTTAATCCAATACTAATTGATAAACAAGGAATTAAATAGATTATATGAATAGTAAAAAAATCAAACCTGTGTTGTAGCAGTGCTTTCGACCTCGATTCGAGATGGTCTCGAGGTTGGGTAACAAGAACAGTAAAGAACAGAAAATAAACATTGATGAGTAGTAATGGATAGTAAGTGAAATACAGAGCCGCATTTGTATATTTCTTCAGCGAATAATCCCCCTTACAAATGAATGGGGTCCCTCTTTATATAGTTGAGGAATCCTAAATAAGGTACAATTCTAATAATGGAAACAAATCCCATGATTGGCGTCAATAACCGCTTGATTCGATCTGTTCTGGGATTTTCGCCGAGATCTTCGGTCGGTTACTAATATCTCGCCATTCCGTCATTATGCCTTACTTGAAGTCAGTCATGCTCGGTCTCGATCTTCAGCGAGCACTTTGATCTTCATGCTCCATACTCTGCCATTGAGCTCGTGCCTGGTCTATTACGAGCTTACTCTCGAGGCAGTTCCTCATGCCTATGAAATCGAACATGCCTGATTTCGACCGTATACAGGATTAATTTTCCCAGCTGAAACTCGATCAACTACAGGATCTTTAGCAGCCCTCAAGTCCTGAGCAACCCTAGCAAGACCTGCTGCAACTGGAATTATAACAACACCAGAAATAACTACTGTATTTTGGGCCTTAATAGCATCTGATCATTGACCAACACCATGAGATTTTTCAGTTGATTCCAAGCCTTTTCCATTAGCAACCTGCTGCAATATTTTAGCATCCAACAGTTGCCTCGCATTACCTTGATATTTTGTAATATCAACCCCCTTACTTGTATTCTTCCTTTGTGGTTTTTCTTTTTATTATTAATAAAATAACTACAAGGTAGCCCACCTAGTAGTATAATTTGTTAAAAAAAAGAAGAAAAAACTGTAAGAGCAAGGCTTTCTCCTCTCTCCTCCTCTCTCTAGGAGATTTATGGAGAATTGAGGCAGCCATGGCTGAGCATCTTTCCCCAGCCTTTGATTGTGGGAGAGCCATGTATAAATCCTAAAGAAAACACTAAAAACTCTTCTAATCCATCTACATATTCTGCACAATATTACCATACCAAACCAGCTGCGTTTTTGCACCCCTTTCGACATGGAGGAGTGGCAACAAATTGCCAAAGAAGAAGGATTGCATCAGGCAATTGTGATTAAAGTTGCTGCACACGCACCAGACTTGAAGGAGTTGCGAACAATTCTGCCCAAACATCTGGGAGTTAAAGGACATTATTTAGCGGGATTATTAGCACCAAGACAGTTTTTAATAAGGTTTGATCGTTATGAAGATTTCTTATTATCGTTGACGCGATGAGTTAATTATTTTACGCACAATGGAGAAGAGCATCGATATAGAGTATTCCCATTGTCCATTGGATTTAATACCAAGGAAGAAATGACGAAGGCTGTCATGTGGATATCACTTCCTAATCTTCCTCCAGCTTTGTTTGCGAAGAGGGCATTTTTATCAATAGCTTCAATAGTTGGTATTCCTATTTCAACTGATATAGCAACTCAAACGCGATCATGACCTAGTATTGCTAGGGTAAGGGTAAATCTTGACCTCTCATATAAACTTCCTCAAAGAATTAGGCTAAAACAGGTGGAAAATAAATCTGGAAAGTGTATACGGGTGAAACGGGGACCATGGGATGCCCCGTTTCCAATAAGGTAAATTGACCAAGAAACGTGATGACAAGGAACCAAAATCGAGGCAAGGGTTTCATCAAGCCAGGGTCCAAAGGCACAACGCCCACCCTCGGGAATATCGGGCCATGACCCCGAGATCGGTCCAAATCCCAAAAGACACCGGAGTGCGTTGTTGGCAACCGAGCACGATTAACAGGAGGCCGTGATATTCATGACCAGCCAGTTATCTTGGCGCGGATCTCGGAACGTACTGGAGGAAATCCGGTGATTAGTTAAACGAAAGATTTTTACCTTTTATGGAATTGTACCTAGGGTAGGACTCCCCTACTATATAAATGGGTCCTGATTATTCATTAACAACATTGTAACACGCATATGAAGGAAATATACTACTTCCTCTATTTCAATTTATGTGAACCTATTTCCTTTTTAGTCCGTGCCAAAAAGAATAACCTCTTTTCTTAATTGGAAACAATTTACATTTATGCAATGATTTATATCCATACAAAATATATGTGTCTTATTTTACACCACAAATTCAAAAGTCTTCTCTCTTTTTCTTAAACTCTGTGCCAGTCAAATGGGTTCACATAAATAGAAACGGAGGGAGTATTATTTTTCTCTGTTATTCAAAGTTCTTACAGTTGTTGATCAGTGCTTCATTATTGTAAGTCTAGGATCGGGGACAGATATTTCATTAAGGTTGTCGTCGAGTTCAGAATTATCCCCCCTTTTAAGTGGTTTGAGTTACAGCAATAACAATGAAAAACGAGGCAATGATGATTTGGTTACAATGTGAGTGCTCGACCAAATGCTAATGTGAACAATTTGGCAGAGCAAAAGGCTGGGGCAATCCAATTGTCTAATGCAACCTCACCAACTTTTCACATATCCAATCCAGATATGGCCAAGATGGTAAAGGATGCTCAAGCAGCGATGTTCATAAACACAACTCCAACGATCAAGGCTCGATTGGTTACTTTGAGTACCTCGGTTCATAAGGTTCCTTCACAATTGATGGAGTCTTTTGGTGAGCATGGAGGTGATTCGGGGCAATAATTGATATCTACAGGAAACAGTCACCATGTGGGGAAAGGTATGGCATCACTTTCACAATCAAATTCTACAAATGAGAAGACTAGTCATAGGGATCAACATGGTGCGACGAGTGCAAGTGTTGTTAATTGCAAGACTCGGACTGAGCAAGTTGAAGAGGAAGAAAGAAGATATATGCAGGTAGCATCAAAGATGATAGTGACGATGAGGTAGCTCAATTTTCTGCAACTCCTCGATCAAAGGACGGTGCAGCAAAGGTGCAAAGTGAGCAGACTTCTAATTCTATGGATAGTGTGCCAAGGAGGATAGGATTAAGTCGAAATGCTCCTGTTTTTGCACCATCCGTGCAGCAGGTAAATGTAGCAGTTACATCGAAACATGACCCTAATACTATAAGGCTCTATCTACTTGAAACATGTCAAGCACAAGTTCACCCACTGCAAGGTACAATTTGACTCCTACAGATATCCTCCATGCTCTTGTTACTCATTATATGGATACTTTGAACTCTCTTGATAAGAAGGCAGCAGCTACTATCTCTAAGTCTATTGGAATACATGCCAAGAGTCATGATCCAGGAGCTTTAGTATTCAGATTTAATCCTACTAAAGCTTTTGGTGCAGATATGGGGAATGTCTTTTATGAAGAAGAGGAAGAGGAAAAACTCCTCTATGAAAGCTTTTCCAATGTAGCCATGCAAGGAGATCTCTCACCTAGACATCTTAGAAGTGGATCAAACAAAACCAAGAAGAAGGTACATAAGAGGCAACATAGCTGGGATGGCAAGGTCACACAAGAAGTTGTGATTAGGCAACTTCCAATGTGAGTTTTAAGAAAAAATGATGAAGTTTCCCCTACCACCTCCACAAGGTCAAATAGATCAAAAACAATGATGAAGTTTGAAGAATTGTTGAAGGTAGTTGAAGAAGATGTCAATGAGCTACAAGTTGAAGAGTTCACAAGGTTGAAGAAAGAGGGGCAAGACTCTAATTTTTACTTTGTTTTATTCTATCATATTGTATGTATTATCATATATAATATCATTACAAAGTATGTTATAAACTCTCTGATGATCATCAAATACCTAGTCCTCTATAGTTCTTACTTTTTACATGCTTGTTAGTAGACGAGGTTGTTCATGACTCAATAGGAATTGTAAGGTAAAGTCTAGCTCCGTAAGTATTTGATATTTAAGTTATGCCTTTGGGAATAATCCAAACGGCTATGAGATCATTTGCTCTCGTAAGACTTTGTCGGTAGCCACATCATGAGTCTTCATGAGGCAGCCATCATAAGGCAATGGAGGCACACATGGATGATTATATAGCCAAGGAAATAGAGTGAACACTACTGTAGCTTTTTTCCCTTACTTGCACTCTTCCTTTGTAGTTTTTTTCTTTTTATTATTAATAAATATAGCTACTAGGCACCCGGAATCTACAGTACTGTTGCCTCTCTTCCTAGCCTATTTAATCATCTATGTGCGCCTCCATTACCTTATGGTCACACCCTCATGATGAGGCTCATTATGTTGTTGGCGGCAAAGTCTCATGAGGGCGATTGTTCTCATAGCCGTTTGGATATTTTCCAAAGGAATAGGACATCTAGCAAACACTTACTGAGCTAGACCTTACCTTACAATTCCTATTGAGGCATTAACAACCTCATCTACTAGAAAGCAGGTAAAAAGTAAGAACTTGAATGAACTAACTACTCTATGATCATCATAGAGTTTATAACATACTTTATGATGATATTACATATTCTGATGCTAATAAAATGGTAAAGCAGAATGATGTCAAAATCAGAGTCTTTCCTTTTCTTCTCTAATCTTGTGAACTCTTCAACTTGTCGAACTTTGTCTTCTTCATCAACCCTCTTCAAAATGTCGTCAAACATCATCATTTCTACTTGGATCCATTGGATCTACTAGACCTTGTAGAGGTGGTAGGGCCAGATACCCTTTGCTTTGCAACCCTCTTCGAAAGTTTCCTAATGGCATCCCCTTATGTCACCTTACCATCCTAACTGTATTGTCTCTTGGGTATCTTCTTCTTGCTTTTGTTGGAATCACTTCTCAAGTGTCTAGGTGAAAGATCTCCTTCCCTAGCTACATTTTGAAAGGATACATCTAGAAGTTCTACCACTTCCCCTTCTTCACTGAAACCTTGCCCTATATACACACCAGCTCTCAGGGTTTAGGAATTTGGATTTTAGGTCTTTTTTTAAAGCAAATATATTGGATTTAGGTTTTTTTTAGCAAATATACTACTAGCCAAAGACAGGGAATATTAGGTAACCAACTCTTTCTAGCTTTTGCTAATAAGTGTAGAGTCTTGTTAATCTTATGAGTCACTCTATTTGCAGACACTGATCCCCCATTTCTATTTGGGTTTCTCATCTTCCATAACTCTCTAGTGACAATTGCTGGCACAACTTGATATTTTGGTTTATGTTTTAGACAACATGCAACATTCCACCATGCCGTAATAACTTGATGCACCTGTATGAGATGAACATTAATCCATGCTGCATTCATAAATGTCTTCCACACTCTAGTGGAAGTATGACCAAATAGGAACAAATGATAAAATCTTTCCTCACATGGATATTGACAACACTAACACCTAGACATATTGTAATGCCCCGTAAAGAAAATTCTAATGATTTAAGATTTTAAAGTGCGCCAACTGTATTTGGGAATAACGTATTTGAGTATTAAAGGAGACCTATGGGATACAACCACATCATGTTGAATTGATAATGTATGTTTAGGGTGTGTTGGAACATACTAAGGAGTTTTGGGAATGGCAAGAATTTGTGTGGAACAAGTTGGACACGTGAAGTGGAAAGGATGTTTCAATTGGCACAAGACCCAAATTTAAATGAATAGAACTCCCTCAATATAATGACTTAGGTGCTTATCTGCCTATAAAATTAAATATCTTTGAATCTAGTTTCCAACGCATCAAACTGTTTGTCATTTGGATATGTATACAGAAAGTTATGGACATTTTACTAGACCTGTGTCACATGCGCTCCCAAATGTGCGGCCGCGCATATTTAAGAGTTTCTGCCTTAGGTGCTCGGACAATGCACTGTCGCGCACGTTGGAACTCATTAAATAACCCCAAGGCCGGGAATAGAGAGGGGTTAAGTCATTTTGGCCTAAAATCTGATATTTTTAGAGTGAGAGAGAGTGACCTAGAGTGAGAAGGTGTTCTTCAATAATTGTTCTTCAATTCTTGCTCAAGTTTTTGAAGATTAAGAAGGGAAACTCACTAGGTCTTCATCCTAGAGGTAAGATTCTACACCTCTAACCCTCAATTTCGAATTTTGTCTAGAAATGGGTAATTAGCAAGTTACTTTATGGGCATGAGAGCTGTTTATTTTACATGCATGTGTTATCAAAGGGTGTAGGAAGATTGTTGAGCTAAAAATGGTAAAGATTGGGTTGAGGGATGATGGAATCCTCCATAAAAGGACCTTGAAACCTTAATGCACACCTAGTGTTTGATACAATGCTCAAATGAGCTAGAACCATGATCATCCTCCTAATTTTGGTTCAATTTGTTATATTTCTACAATAGATTGAAGCTGCTAAGAATTCTGGAACATTTTAGAGTTTAAGGAAGCTCAATTGAGGTAAGAATGGCTAAACGCCCTTCTTCTTAGAATCGAATTCCACGGTGTTCATGTAATTGAAGTAAGACCTTGATCATTATTGAATTGGCTATTCCTAGTGTGGTTGTGTCGAAGGATATATGTTCAATATTTATTATAAATGTTTTATCATGTCATATTGCCATTTGAGGATTTGTTCAAAATGTTGAATATGTGTTAGAAATGTTAAGACTTCATGTCAAGATCGAAATAAAGGTTGTTATGCCAAATTGTATGAAAAGCCTCTATCTGCCTAAGATTCCCAAATTGCTGTGTTATGTGAATTTAATGTATTGAACGGGAAGCCTTATTGTTGTTTATAATGATTATGATAACGATATTTGAATGTGGAAAAAGGAGACTGAATTATGAAACACGGCCAAGTGCCAAGAATTATTTTATAATCCTGATTACTAGTGCCAATGAATCTAAAGAATATAAAAGAATTATGATGTAAGATAATTGAAATTGTGGTTATGGTTGATGTCCTAAGTGAGATGGCCTAGCCGATCGGGCCGTGATCGGATGCCATGCCGCACACATGGTGGTAACTACGCTGGAAATGATAATTGAGATAATGGATATGGTTGATGTCTCAAATGAGATGGCCTACCTGACCGGGTCGAGATCAGACGCCGTGTAAGAACACAGTGGCATTGTGGATTATGGCATATGGCACTAAATATTACCCAACCTAATAAGATGGAAATTGACTTGAGAACTTATGTGATCCTTACTTGATGTTTTAGTATTGTTTTGAAGCTCTTATTGAACTCATGCCTATTTACCCCTTGTATTATTGTCCATTATATTGAGATGGTGTTTTAGCTTTACATACTAGTACTATTCAACGGTACTAACGTCCCTTTTACCGGGGGCGCTACATCTTTAGATGGATGCAGGCAGTTACATAGCAGACAGTGTTGACCGCAGTTAGTGGTACATCATCATCTTCTTAGCAGACTCGGTGATCCCCATTGTATTTCGGGGTCATGTATTGTAAATTTTATTTATATTGTGATCACTTTTTGAGGTATAGCTGGGGCCTTGTTACCGGCACCATCTTTACTCTCTTTTGTATCTTTAGAGGCTTTGTAGACACTATGTGGGTTGTATATGGGTGTTGGGAATATTAAACCACTTATGTTGTGTTTGATCACTTGTTCCATTCGAACTATAATAAATATGTATTTTGAGACTTAAAGGCGCAATGGCTAATCAAATGATTTAGCATCGTATGTATGAACTTCCTGCTGTATAATTTATGAAATCATGTCTTTTCTTGATCATGGGTGAATTGGGTAGAAAGAATCTAACAGGCTTGCTCGGCCGGGTTTATTCGGCTGAGCGCCGGGTGCGCTCCTCGGTTTTGGGGCGTGACAAACTTGGTATCAGAGCCTAAGGTTGTAAAGTGTCCTAGAATGTCTCGAAGTCGTGTCTAGTAGAGTCCTTCTTATAGGTCTGCTGCTGACCACATCTATAAGTTGGAGGCTACTTGGACATTTAGGAATAATACCCTTCTTTGATATTCTGAATCGTGCGATGAAACTCATTGTGGAACTATTCTTCCTCTAACTCGTGCGTTTAGGTTCGATGTAAGTTTAAATGCTCTTTTGGTTTATTCCAAGTAATGTTGTCATGTGACATCATGAATGGGTAAAGGCTTGAATATTAAACAGATGGCACATGTATCATGTTGAATGAATGGTATGGCCATATGAGACAAGTATATAGCACCATGAGCATACTTTATATTAAAAGAGTGCTAGAAGTGATTACCCACCTCCAAAGAGGCATTGACGTAGTACATATGGATAGTGTGGGAACCATGTGTATGATTCTAAGATGTAAATATGTTACATAGGCACGTGATATATGAAAGGCATAGCCTGGAGAGTAATGATAAATGTGTACGTCTCTCGCGGGAGACAAGAAGTTATGAAAGGAGCGTTAAGTGAACCCACGATGAGAAGACCCTAGAACTATGAATATTATAAAAATCCCATGAATGTACGAAGTGGTGTTACACTCCAAAAAGAATATTGGCACGAGGGTTTTGGATCCCAAGCCTATGTGGCTGAATAAGAGTAGAGGATTTATGAGGTTAATACCATGGGGACTTAAATCTCCATAATAGTCAATCATATACAGGAGGACTAGAGATGTGAAACATGTGTCCCTCAAATTGCTAAATTCAAGACTTATGTCGAAATGTGAAACATTCATCCCAAGTGGGGAGGGAAGGGCCATGGTGAGGCTACTTAAGTTGAATAAAACGAGAGTAGGGTCATGTAGCTATGTTGTTTGGATATTTTGTTGAAGACATGTGTAGTCTAAAAAAGTGGTTTGGGGTAACGTGATTCTCTAATAGGATATGCAAATGATAAATTACTAGTATTAAAATAATGTGGAAGGTTAAGAAATGTAAATTCTTCGTACGTGACAATATACATGACAGGGTCAACGATACTAGAAACTAAGAGTAGGGTTTGCAAAAGGGTTTTTTACTTGTTAGAGAGTCAGGGATAGTGGAACCTAAGGAAGTGCTACAGATCAAATGTGAAAGGCTTGTGAGTTCTTAGAATGAGTTAATCACGAATTTGCGATTTAGCTAAAGTTCCAAGGCTTTAAGAAAGACAAAATGAGTGGGAGATATAAATGTGATGTTATAATAACCCAAGAGTGCATCGTGACTTGATGGAGAGTCTCTTAAGAATCTTACAAGCAAGGAAGTGTTATGTGATACACGGATGAACACACTTTCCCACGGATATCCCAACAAGTGTCGAGAGGCGAGCACGATGAATTCCCAACTAAGGGAAAAGACCACGTAGCATATGGAAGAGCACATATCTATTCACTAACTAGGAATAATGAGGCGAGAAGAATTGGAAGAAAATCTATAAATTGAGATGGTCATGGTTATCGCAAAATAGTTCGTATTAGAAAGGTGGACTCGCCTAGAGCACAAGTTTTAATAGAAGATATAAAGGATCAACTGTAATGCAGCTGACTTGAGTGACACTGAATATCAACTAAAAGATTTAGAGGGAGTTCATGTCTACATATTACATTGGAAAGTGAGACTATTGGTGATGAAGTGGTGGTGTGATAAACTCAACAAACCAGGCACAATGATACTACGAGTTCATGGGAGGTAAACAACTGTGTGGCACAATAAGGTTGTCAACTATGAATTAAGGGCAAAATGGGATGGGAGTGAATGCTCCAGTCATAAAGGAAATATAGTACCAACATATTGTCTATACCAAAGGGTAAATGTTTGAAATAGATTGAGAGAGGATGAGCACTTGTTATGAACCAAACATGTTTAACATGATAGCTCTTAGGCTGCAATACCAGGAAATACTATTGGTGACTAAAATATTGGGAATAAGGTGAGTTACTCATCGAGTATGGAATCAATGGACTAAGTCCTACACTTATAAGGAAAACAAGAAGTCGTTGTTGAAGAATTTAGGAGGATCTCAAGTTTAAGAAAAGGGCCTATTCGGGCCAATGATTTTCTTTTATTGAATATATATCAAGGGTGTCGATATGTGTTTTGGGAAGTGTTTAGCTGTAAATAGGAATCGTGAGAATGTTCACAAGGGAAGTAGAGTGGTTTCTTAAAATCCTATTAGACTTATAACGAGGAAAGAGGGTGGCGAAGAAAGGTCTGAGCACAATGTTACTTCACATATTGAGGCAATGCCATGCAGGTTGATGTTATCAGGGTGTGCGCACAAGCAAGTAGATGTTATTCATTTGAAACAGATGGTCCCTTAAGAAAACAGACCTAGTAAGGTCTTTTGTTGAGAAATTTGGAAAAATAAGTTGCAAGTACTAATAAGATTGTAACTGTATCAAGGAAATTTTTGTAAAACTCAATTCCTAGAAGGTCATATGAAGGAGAAAGCTGATATAGATGTTCCACTAATAATGCAATGTGGCAAGATGATCATTTATGCCTCTAGGCAACTCAAGAATCATGAAAAGAATTATCCAACACATGACTTGGAACTTGCGGCGGTGGTTTTTACATTGAAAATTTGGCGTCATTATTTGTATGGGGTCCATGTGGATGTATTCATGGACCACAAGAGTCTACAATATATTTTCAAACAAAAGGAGCTGAATCTGAGGCAGAGAAGATGGCTTGAGTTACTCAAGGATTACGACATCGATATTTTATATCACCCGGGGAAAACCAATGTTGTGGCGGATGCTCTTAGCAGGAAATCTATGGGTAGTTTGGCTCACTTAGAGGCATATCAAAGGCCATTGGCTAAGGAAGTTCACCGATTGGCTAGTTTGAGAGTTTGTCTCGCGAACTCTAGTGAAGGAGGGGTGATTGTGCAAAATAGGGCTGAATCATCGCTTGTTGTGTAAGTCAAAGAGAAGCAATACAAAGATCCACTGTTGGTGCAATTGAAAGAGGGGATTCATAAACACAAGACCATGTCCTTTTCTCTTGGCATGGATGATGGTACACTAAGGTACCAAGGGAGACTATGTGTTCAAAATATATATGGTCTCCATGAATGAATTATGACTGAATCTCACACTTCTAGGTATTCCGTACACCCAGGTTCTACAAAAATATATCATGATCTTAAGGAAGTCTATTGGTGGAATAATATGAAGAGGAATGCGGCAGACTTTGTGGCAAGATGTACCAATTATCAGCAAGTGAAGGCCGAATACCAACGGCGCAGTGGGTTGGCACAGAACATAGAAATTCCATTGTTGAAGTGGGAACGATTAATATGGACTTTGTGGTAGGATTACCGTGCACTCCGCGCAAGTTTGACACAATTTGGGTGATTGTGGATCGACTCACGAAGTCAGCACACTTTTTGCTGGTTAAGTCTACCGACACAGTGGAGCAGTATGCTTAGTTGTATATCAAAGAAATAGTCAGGTTGCATGGCACTCCGATTTCCATCATTTCTGATCGGGGAGCTCTATTCACTGCCAATTTTAGGAAGAAATTTCAGCAAGGTTTGGGTACTCAGGTGAATCTTAGTACAACCTTTCATCCGCAGACTGACGGGTAAGCAAAATCGATAATTCAGACGCTTGAGGATTTGTTGCGCGCTTGTGTTCTAGACTTCAAAGGTAGTTGGGACGATCATTTACCAATTACCACTCATAGAATTTGCCTATAACAATAGCTATCATGCTAGCATTCAAATAGCACCGTTCGAGGCTTTATATGGAAGGAGATGTAGATCTTCCATTGGGTGGTGCGAAATTGGGGAAGCAGAGTTAATAGGGCCAGACCTCATACATCATGCTATGGAAAAAGTTAAAATGATTAAGGAGCGATTGAAGACTGCTCAGAGTCGTCAGAAGTCCTATTCAGATGTTCGTCGTAGGGATTTGGAGTTCAAAGAAGATGATTGGGTATTCTTGAAAGTTTCCCCCATGAAAGCTGTAATGCAATTTGGTAAGAAAGGGAAATTGAGTCTGAGGTATGTCGGACCATACAGAATCATTCAGAGGATCGGTGATGTGGCGTACAAGCTTGAGCTACCACCTGAAATGTCATTAGTGTACCTGGTGTTTCATGTGTCTATGTTGAAGAAAGTAGTTGGAGACCCGACAATCATTGTTCCGGTTGAGACTATTGAGGCTAATGAAGAATTGACTTATGAAGAGATTCCAGTTTCTATTATTGATTGACAAGTCTGAAAGTTGAGAAATAAAGAAATTGCCTCCGTGAAATTGCTATGGCGAAACCAACGGGTTGAAGAGGCTACTTGGGAGGCCGTGGAAGAAATGAAGAAAAAGTACCCTTATTTGTTTGAATAGCTATGTAATCGTTCTATGAAATTTTTCCCTATGAATTACGTATCATTTGTACAACTTATGTTAAAGGTGTTCCTTTTTGGTAGTATATTGCTCGTGAGGCCACTGTTGGCATTGTTTTAATGTTATGTTGCGTCATTGGTTCGTGTATATATTGTTAGGGATGGTTTTGGTGATTTGCTGGAAGGTGGATAGGCCCAATTACAGGGGAGACTCTGCCAAAATTTCTGAAAAGTTTTGGAGTTATTCAAATTTGGGGGGGATTGAAATGTTTGAACGAAGAGGGGTTAAGTCATTTTGGCCTAAAATCTGATATTTTTAGAGTGAGAGAGAGTGTCCTAGAGTGAGTAGGTGTTCTTGAATAATTGTTCTTCTATTCTTGCTCATGTTTTGGAAGAATAAGAAGGGAAACTCACTAGGTCTTCATCCTATAGGTAAGATTATACACCGCTAACCCTCAATTTCGAATTTTGTCTAGAAATGGGTAATTAGCAAGATAATAGTTGGGCATGAGAGTTGTTTATTTTACATGCATGTGTTATCAAAGGGAGTAGGAAGATTGTTGAGCTGAAAATGGTAAAGATTGGGTTGAGGGATGATGGAATCCTCCATAAGAGGACCTTGAAACCTTAATGCACATCTAGTATTTGATAAAATGCTCAAATGAGCTAGAACCATGATCATCCTCCTAATTTTGGTTCAATTTGTTATATTTCTACAATAGATTGAAATTGCTAAGAATTCTGGAATATTTTAGAGTTTAAGGAAGCTCAATTGAGGTATCTATGGCTAAACCCCCATCTTCTTAGAGTCGAATTCTACGGTGTTCTTGTAATTGAAGTAAGACCTTGATCATTATTGAGTTGGCTATTCCTAATGTGGTTGTGTCGAAGAATATATGTTCAATATTTATTCTAAATATTTTATCATGTCATCTTTCCATTTTAGGATATGTTCAAAATGTGGAATATGTGTTAGAAATGCTAAGACTTCATGTCAAGATCGAAATAAAGTTTGTTATGATAAATTGTATGAAAAGCCTCTATGTGCCTAAGATTCCCAAATTATTATGTTATTTTAATTTAATGTCTTGAACGGGAAGCCTTATTGTTTTTGATAATGATTATGATAACGATATTTGAATGAGGAAAAAGGGGACTGGAATTATGAAATACGACCAAGTGCCAAGAATGATTTTGTAATCGTGATTACTAGTGCCAATAATTCGAAATAATATGAAAGAATTATGATGTGAGATAATTGAAATTATGGCTATGGTTGTTGTCTCAAGTGAGATGGCCTAGCTGATCAGGCCGTGATCGGACGCCGTACCACACACATTGTGGTAACCTTGCTGGAAATGATAATTGAAATTGTGGATATGGTTGATGTCTCAAATGAGATGACCTAGCCGATCGGGTCGAGATCAGACTCCGTGTAAGAACACGGTGGTATTGTGGATCGTGGCATATGGTCCTAAAGATTATCCAACCTAATAAGATGAAAATTGACTTGAAAATTTATGTGATCCTTACTTGATGTTTTAGTATTGTTTTGAAGCTCTTATTGAACTCATGACTGTTTCCCCCTTGTATTATTGTCCATTCTATTGAGATGGTGTTTTAGCTTTACATACTAGTACTATTCGATGGTACTAACGTCCCTTTTGCTGGGGGCGCTGCATCTTTAAATGGATGAAGGTGGTTACATAGCAGACAGTGTTGATCGCAGTTAGTGGTACATCATCATCTTCTCAGCAAAATTGGTGAGCCCCATTTCATTCCGGGTTCATGTATTGTATCTTTTGTTTTTATTATGGTCACTTTTTGAGGTATAGCCAGAGCCTTATTGCCGGCACCATCTTACTCTCTTTTGTATCTTTAGAGGCTCCATAGACACTATGTGGGTTGTATATGGGTGTTGGGAATGTTTAACCGGTTATATTGTATTTGATCACTTGTTCCATTCGAACTATAAGAAATATGTATTTTGAGACTTAAAGGCGCAATGGCTAATCAAATGATTTAGCATCGTATGTATGAACTTCCTGCTGTATAATTTATGAAATCGTGTCTTTTCTTGATCATGGGTGAATTGGGTAGAAAGAATCTAACAGGCTTGCTCGGCCGGGTTTACTCTGCTGAGCGCCGGTCGCGCTCCTCGATTTTAGGGCGTGACACATATATACCCTTGCCTTCTCCACAAGTCATCAGTAGCCAATTTGAATCTCCATAGCCTCCAAAGGAAGAAAGAGATCTTAAAGGGCAAACCTTTTATCTAGAAAAATCTATAAAATAGCTTATGCAAGTGCTCCAAGATATTATTAGGTGGATCCAGAACTGAAAGCAAGTGAATTGGCATGCTTTTAGGAACACTACTTATCAAAGTAGCCTTGCCTCCAAAAGACAATAACTTCCCTTTCCATGAGTGTAATTTAGCCTTCACCTTATTAATAAGATCATCACAATAGTCTTTCCTTCTTCAAGAGTAGAATATTGGGCATCCTAAGTAAGTAAAGGGAAATTCACCTCTAGTAAAGCCTGTGAGATCTCCAACTGTTTGAAACAAAGAATTGGCTGCTTTAGAGTGCATATAATATGAGCTCTTTGCCTTATTGATTAGCTGCCCTAAAATCTTCTCATAACCATTCAACACTGCCATGATCTTCTTCAGTGATTCTGGATGAGCTGATGCAAAGATGATGGTGTCATCTGAGTATGCAAGATGGTTCAAAGGGTCAGTCAACTTTGGCATCCCAAAGCCTATAAATGATTTGTGATCAAACAACTTGTTCAATGACCTAGACAATACGTCAGCTGATAGAATTAACAAGGCATGAGACAATGGATTTCATTGTTTCACCCCTGTAGAAGATTTGAAGAACCCTTAAGACTGACCATTCACCAACACAAAATACCAATTATTGGACAATAAGCTCCGTATCATAGTGATAAAGTTTTCAGCAAATACAATTGCCCTTAACACATGAAGCCGATACTTCAAGGAAACCCTACCATATGCCTTAGTAATGTCAAGTTTTATGACTACATTAGAAGGCTTGGCCCTTAATCTATGGCTTTGTTTAGCAAATATGCCACTAGGAAAGCTGCCTAGTGGCTAGTACATAAATAATAATCCAAAAAATAAAGGTTCAAAGTTTACAATTTGTGCAAAACCAAAGCTAAATGATGCTAAGCTAATGCTAATAAAATAGTAAATGCTAGTTATTACAAGCGCAATCATAGACAGCTCCCAACATAAGATGGTGTGTGTATCCACAAGCCAAGCGAAAACCTCAGTGTAGTACCTCTAACGCTCTCACCAGGCACCGATTTTTGCATTCCAAAGGACAAGGCAAATGTGAATCTCCAAGCAACACCATCAACTTTTGGGGTTGACCAAGAATCCAAGCAACATGCATATGCCATGAGAATGAACCTCAATACTCTGAGCAACAATCTTCCCTCTCCTATATATGAGAATATTTGTAGAATAGGCCAAACAACATATGTATCATGCAACATGAGCTTCCAGTAGTAGCTTATATATATGTACTGTCTCTGCACTTCAAAGGAGTAATATGCACTACCATGACATCTCCAAATTTAGCATGAGGACATGCCAATACCACTGGATAATATCATAACAATGCACATATTCACAAAAGCAAATAGAGAACTATGCACCAGCTTATAGTATAACTTGTAACTAACACATAACTAGTAGCCAAATCATATGGTATACAGTGACTTAGAGCTAAATATTAGAGCATGTCGTGCTCCTATATAATGAAGTATCCACTGCCTGCTTGCATGAAAACCTCCATACACCATTACAACACCACCATAATAAACATGATAACATGATAATACTACGGGAAAATACCCTAACAGTTTATAGAATACAAGCATAACAAGACAACAAGAAAGCATAGGCATTAACAAACCTAACATTCTCATCAATCATGACACCTTCTTTTGGCAATCCTAATCCTAAGATTAGGATTTTGTGACTTTTTAAGATTGATTAGTCTCCTCACTACACTACGCAGTTTAAAGAAAGAATTAAACTGAGTTGTACCTGCAAATGAAAAACAATGTTAACAAAACAATCTGCGATAGACTTGCCCTCTCTGAACACATGTTGAAAGATCACATTAAAATGATCCTTTATCTCCTTAATCTTATACACATCTACCATTATGCACCAAGGTCGATCCCATTCCCCTTCAATAACCATCTTCAATACCAAAAAGTCAATCTCAAATATGAGAGGATGAAGATCATGTTCAATACAATATTCAAAGCCTTGTACATTAGCCTTTGCCTCAGCAACAACATTGGTAGTTACCCTTTAGTCCACTGCCATTGCATACACCAGATCTCCTACATCATCTCCGTAAGGCCCCGTAAAAGTTTTTCTAAAAACCCGAATTCCGTGATGCCGAAGTAGGCATAGAGGTTGATAATAGTAGGTTCGGACTTTTTGAATTGAAAAGTGTACTGGGGAGTTGAAGGAAAATGTTGGGTAGAGATAGGCATTTGTGCGGCCCGTTCTACGACTGCAGGACCACTTTGTGGACGGCAGAATGGCCACAGAGTGGAGCAATCTGTTAGGCCATTTTTAATGTTATTTTTGCGGCCCATTATGAGACCGCATAACCATTTCGTGGGCCGCACTCTTGTCGCATATCCCGCTTTGAGATTTTCGAAGGGAGGTTCTGCGGTGCACTATGCGACTGCATAACCGTTCTTAGGTGCATTATGTGACCGTAGAACAGGTCTGCATGCCACATAGTGATTACAGACCCGGTCAGTTCCTCTCCAGTTTTGGCACCCCAATTTCGCAGTTATTTCACGGACCGCATATCTATTATGCGGTCACATATGCGACTGCAGAACCTGTTCCGTGCTTCATTTTTGGATTTTTAAAACCTGACCCTACTTTGTTAAAATAGATGTTAGGGGCCATTTTTGAGCAAAACCTGATACTTTATAGTGAGAGAGAGAGTCCTAGAGGGAGAAAGGGATCTTCATAAAATTACTCTTCAATTCTTGCTTAAACCTTTGTAGATTAACAAGGAAATCTCACTAGGTGTTCATCCTAGAGGTAAGATTCTACACCCTAACCCTCAATTTCGAATTTTGTCTTATAATGGGTAATTAGAAAAATAATTCTTGGGTATAGAAGTTGTTTATTTTGTATGCATGTGTTATCAAAGGGTGTAGGAGGATTGTGAGGTAGAAATGGTAGAGAATGGGTTGGGTAATGAAGGAATCTTTCACAAAAGGGCCTTAAGAACTTTAATGCACACCTAGTGTTTGAAAAAATGCTTAAATGAGCTAGAACCATGATCATCCTCCTAATTTTGATTCAACTTGTTATATTTCTAAAATAGATTGAAGTTTCTATGAATTACGGATCATTTTAGAGTTTGAGAAGCTCAATTGCGGTATGTTGGCTAAACCCCCTTCTTAGAATCACATCCCACGATGTTCATGAAATTGGAGTAAGTCCTTGATCATTATTAAATTGGCTATTCCCAATGTGGTCGTGTTGAAGGATGTATGTTTAATATTTATTCCAAATGCTTCATCATGTCATCTTGCCATTTGAGTATGTGTTCAAAATGTGAAATATGTGTTAGAAATGTTTAAACTTCATGTCAAGATCGAAATAAAGGTTATTATGCCAAATTGTATGAAAGGCCTCTATGTGCCTAAGTTTTTCCATATTGCTCATATGTGAATTTAATGTATTGAATGGGAAGCCCTATTGTTGTTGATAATGATAATGATAATTGAATGTAGAAAAGGGAACTGGAACTATGAAATATGGCCAAGTGCCAAGAATGACTTTGTAATTGTGATCACTTGTGCCAATGAATCAATAGGATATGAAAGAAGTATGATGTGAGATGATTGAATGAAAAAGGTAATGTCTTGGGTGAGACGGCCTAGCCGATCGGGCCATGATTGGACGCCATGCCGCACACATGGTGGTGACTGTGCTGGAAATTATAATGAAATTGTTGTTATGGTTGATGTCTCAAGTAAGATGACCTAGCCGATCGGGTCATGATCGGACTCCGTGTAAGAATACGGTGGTATTGTGAATTGTGGAATAGCGGCACTAAAGATCACCCAACCTAATAACATGGAAATTGACTTGAAAACTTATGTGATCTTAAACATGATGTTTTAATGATATTTGAAGCTCGTATTGAATTCTTGACTGTTTCCCTTGTATTATTATTCATTCTATTGAGATGGTGTTTAGCTATACATAATATTGCTATTCGACGGTACTAACATCCCTTTTTGTCGAGGGCGCTGCATCTTTAAATAGATGCAGGTGGTTAAATAGCAGGTAGTGTTGATTAGTGCTAGTGGCACATCCTCTTCCCAGCAGACTTAATGAGCCCCACTTCATCCTGGGGTCACATATTGTATCTTTTATTCCTATTATTATCATGTCTCAAGGTATAGACGGGGCCTTGTTGATGGCACAAGCATAACACTCTTTTGTATCCTTTAGAGGCTCCGTAGACACTATGTGGGTTGTACATGGGTGCTAGAAAAGTCAAACAAGTTATGTTGTGTATTTTGAGACTTTAGAGTGTAGTAACTAATGAAACGGATTAATGTTGTATGTATGAACTTCCTACTGTCTAATTAATGAAATCATGTCTTTTCTTGTATATGGGCGTGTTGGGTAGAAAGTATCTAACATACTTGCTCGACCGGGTTCACTCGGTTGAGCACCGGTCGCACTTCCCGATATTGGGGCATGATAAACTTGGTATCAGAGCCACATGTTTTAAAGTTTCCTAGGATGTCTCAAAGCCGTGTCTAGTAGAGTCCTTCTTATCGGTGTGTTATCGACCACATCTATAAGTTGGAGGCTACTTGGACATTTAGGAATAATACCCTTCTTTGATATTTTGGATCATGCGATGAAACTGATTGTGAAACTGTTCCTCCTCTAACTTGTGCATTCCTTTAACTTTCAGTACATGGCTCCTAAGAAGAGAGCAAAAACTGGCCAAGGAGCCAATGCCGCCTTAGGAGTGGCAGTTGATCCTTTACTTAGTGAGGCGGGTGAATACCCGAGGGGTGAGGATAATCCCACACTAGTTCCTGTACCTACTGAGGGTGCAGAGGTTCCTCCAACTTATATTCCGATTCCACCACCATCTCCAGCTTCCGATTCTGGTGTTTCTGGTGTGGATCTTAGGGGAGCTATCTAGATGTTGACCCAGATAGTGGCTTCTCAAGCCCATAGATCAAATGTTTCACCCACTTCTTCTAGCCAACAAGGGGATTTTAGTTTTTTCAGGGTGAACGGGTTTCTTCAGTTGGATCCTCCGGTGTTCACAGGTGCTAATCCCAAGGAGGACCCACAAGACTTCATTGATGATATACATAAGACTCTCCGGGTTATGCGCGCTACTGAGATAGAGGGAGTAGAGCTGGCCGCCTATCGCCTACCGCCTGAAAGGGGTGACCTATTCTAGGTTTGAGCTATGGGAGGACTCTCGGGAGAAGGGGAGCCCTCCAGCGGTGTGGAGTCAGTTTGCTGACCCTTTCATGGACCATTTATTGCAGGCCGAGACTAGGGCAGCTCATGCCGCATAGTTTGAGAACCTTACGCAAGGAAGTATGAATGTGTGGGAGTATCACATGGAGTTCGCGCGTCTGTCTAAATATGCCATTCTCATTTTTCCTACTATGGAAGCTAGAGTGCGCCAATTCGTGCAGGGCCTTAGCCTTTTGGTTATCAATGAGGCCGCTACAGCTGCCTTGAATTAAGATATGACCTATGGGAAGATGGTAGCATTTGCTCAAGCTATAGAGAACTGTAAGTTGAAGAACAAAATTGAGCGAGAGGGTACCAGCAAGGCCTGGTCCGCGGGCAACTTTGCGGAGTCATTTTATGGGGGAAGATTAGCTTTTAGGGTAGGGTCATTAGGGCCAACCCAATCTGTTGCTCAGTATTTAGCTAGTGCACCATCAGCAGCGCCCAGTCAGCAACAGGGGAGTCGTTTCAAGCCCATTTAGGGTAGTAGGGGACCCCACCAGCAAGGCCGATCAGGAGGGAGATTCCAGCAGTAGTGGAGGCCCCCATGCCCCAGGTGAAGGAAGATGTACTTGGGGATCTACTACATGGACTTACCTATATGTTACGGGTGCGGATTAAGGGGTCATATTCATAGGGAGTGTTGTGCATCCTGCCAGGGTGCGGGTAGGGGCATAACATAATTATCCAGTTTTGCAGCTGCTACATCTTCAGCACCCCCTCCAGCTCGAGGCACTCCAGCACCAGCACGGCGTGGTGCAGCTAGGGGTGGTGCGTAAGTTTCAGGAGGACCCAGCCTTTTCTATGCTATGAGTGATCGCCAGAGTGCAGAGGCTTCTACAAATATTGTCACAAGTATATTGACTATCAAATATCATGATGTCTATGCTCTTATTGATCCCGGATCCACCTTGTCCTATGTTACCCCTTTTGTTGCTATGGAATTTGGGATAGAACCGGAACAACTTCTTCAGTCGTTATCTGTATCTACTCTGGTTGGCGAGTCTATTGTGGCCGCACGAGTTTATAGGGGTTGTGTTGTCACGGTGCATAGTCGGGACATCATGGCCGATCTCATTGAATTGGGGATGATTGATTTTGATGTAATTATGTGAATGGATTGGCTTTATTCATGTTTTGCCAAGCTCGATAGCCGGACTAGGACTGTGAGGTTTGAATTTCCTAATGAGCTAGTTGTTGAGTGGAAGGGGGATAATGTTGTGACTAAGGGTAGGTTTATTTCTTACCTTAAAGCCACGAAGATGATTAACAAGGGGTGTATCTATCACTTGGTCTAAGTTATGGACACCACTGCTGAGGCACCTACACTCGGATCTATGCCAGTTGTGAATGAATTTCCAGAGGTCTTTCCTGATGAACTCCCTGGGATTTTGCCAGATAGGGAGATTCATTTTGGGATTAATGTGATGCCAGGCACGCAACCTATATCTATTCCGCCCAATAGGATGGCACTAGCAGAATTGAAGGAACCAAAGGAGCAATAGAAAGATTTGTTAGAAAAGGGTTTCATCCGACCGAGTATGTCACCATGGGGTGTACCGGTCCTCTTTCTGAGGAAGAAAGATGGATCACTGACGATGTGTATTGACTACCAGTAGCTCAACAAAGTCAATAAAAATAAGTACCCGTTACCAAGAATAGATGATTTGTTTGATCAGTTATAGGGTGCTAGATACTTCTCCAAAATGGATTTACGATCCGGGTATCACCAATTGAAGATCAGGGAGTAGAATATTCCGAAAACAACTTTCAGAACCCGGTTTGGGTACTTTGAATTTCTAGTAATGTCTTTTGGGCTAACAAATGCCCCGACGACTTTCATGGGTCTTATGAATCGGGTTTTCAAGCCTTTCATCGACTCCTTTGTGATAGTATTCATTGATGATATTTTTGTGTATTCACGAGGTCGAGAGAACCATGCCGATCATCTCAAGGCAGTTTTGCAGACTCTTCATCAACACCAATTGTATGCGAAAATTTCAAAATATGAATTTTGGCTCAAGTCTGTCACATTCTTGGGTCATGTTGTCTCTAGAGAAGGAATTAAGGTTGATCCTCAAAAGATTGCAGCAGTAAGCAATTGGCCTAGACCTACAACTCCAACCGAGATTCGTAGTTTCTTGGGTTTAGCAGGGTATTACAAGAAGTTTATGGGGGGGGGGGGGGGTTCTGTACTCTTGCCTCTCCATTGACTAAGTTGACTCAGAAAGCAGTTAAGTTCCAATGGTCTGATGCTTTTGAAAGGAGTTTCCAAGAGTAGAAATCGAGATTGACTACAGCGCAGAGGTTGACCCTGCCAGAGGGTACATATGAATTGGTGGTATATTGTGACACTTCAAGAATTGGACTTGGGTGTGTGTTAATGCAACACGGTAAGGTTATAGCATATGCTTCAAGGCAACTCACGAATCATGAAAAGAATTATCCAACCCATGACTTTGAACTTGCGGCGGTGGTTTTAGCATTGAAAATTTGGCGTCATTATTTGTATGGGGTCCATGTGGATGTATTCACGGACCACAAGAGTCTTCAATATATTTTCAAACAAAAGGAGCTAAATCTGAGTCATAGAAGATGGCTTGAGTTACTCAAGAATTACGACATCGATATTCTATATCACCTGGGAAAGCCAATGTTGTGGTGCATGCTCTTAGCCAGAAATCTATGGGTAGTTTGGCATACTTGGAGGTATGTCAAAGCTGTTGGCCAAGGAATTTCATTGATTGGCTTGTTTTGTAATTCATCTTGTGGACTCTAATGAAGGAGAAGTAATTATACAAAATAGGGCTGAATCGTCGCTTGTTGTGGACGTCAAAGAGAAACAATACAATGATCCATTTTTGGTACAACTGAAGAAAGGATTCGAAAACATAAAACTATGTCTTTTAATCTTGGCATGGATGATGGTACACTAAGGTACCAAGGGAGGCTATGTGTTCCAAATGAAGATGATCTCAGGGAATGAATCATGACTGAGGCTCACACTTCTAGGTATTCCGTACACCGAGGTTTTACGAAGATGTACCATGATCTCAAAGAAGTTTATTGGTGGAATGACATGAAAAGGAATGTAGCGAACATTGTGGCAAGGTGTCCGAATTGTCAGCAAGTAAAGGCCGAACACCAACGGCTTGGTGGGTTGGCACAAAATATAGAAATTCCAATATGGAAGTGGGAAATGATTAATATAGACTTTGTGGTAGGATTACCTTGCACTCTGTGCAAGTTTGACTCAATTTGGGTGATTGTGGATCGGCTCACAAAATTAGCACATTTCCTGCCAGTTAAATCTACTGACACAGTGGAACAGTATGCTCGGTTTTATATCAAGGAAATAGTCAGGCTACATTGGTACTCCGGTTTCTATCATTTCTGATCGAGGAGCTCAGCTCATGGAAAATATTTGGAAGACATTTCAGCAAGGTTTGGGTATTCAGGTGAATCTTAGTATAGCCTTCCATCCACAGACTGAAGGACAAGTGGAGAGGACTATTCAGACGCCCGAGGATATGTTGCGTGCTTGTGTTCTTGACTTCAAGGGTAGTTGGGATGATCATTTTCCACTCATAGAGTTTGTTTATAACTACGGTTTTCATGCAAGCAGATGGCACCATTTGAGGCATTGTATGGTAGGAGATGTAGATCTCCCATTGGGTGGTTCGAGATTGGGGAAGCTGAGTTAATAGGGCCAGACCTTGTGCATCATGCTATGGAGAAGATTAAGATCATAAAGAAAAATACTCGGAGTCGTTGAAAATCCAATTCGGATGTTTGTCGCAGAGGCTTAGAGTTCGAAGAAGATGAATGGGCATTTATGGAGGTTTCCCCATGAAGGGTATAATGCAGTTCGAAAAGAAAGGGAAATTGCGTCCGAGGTATGTCGTACCGTACAAAATCATCCAGAGGATAGGTAAGAGGGCGTACAAACTTGAGCTACCACCCGAGATGTCGTTAGTGTACCCGGTATTCCATGTGTCTATGTTGAAGAAGATAGCTGGAGATCTGTCAGCTTTTGTGCCGGTTGAGGCCATTGAGGTTAATGAAGAACTGTCATATGAAGAAATTCCAGTTGCTATTCTTGATAGGCAAGTCCGAAAGTTGAGAAATAAGGAAATTGCCTCCGTGAAAGTACTATGGCAAAACCAGCAGGTTTAAGAGGCCATTTGGGAGGCCGAGGAAGAGATGAAGAAGAAGTATTCTTACTTGTTTGAATAGTTGTGTAATCCTTTTTATGAACTTATCGCCTGTGAATTTTGTATCACTTGTTCAGTTAATATAAAGTTGTTCTTTTTGATTGTATGTTGTTTACATGAGGCCACAGTTGGTATTGTTATGAGTTATATTACATCGTTAGATTGTGTACATATTTTTAGAATGTGGTTCTGGGGCTCTCTAATGGGTGGATAGGCCTAGTTACAAAGGAAACTTTGGCGAAATATTTTTGGAAATTTGGGGAGTTTGTTAAATTTGGGGATGCTGGTGTGGGGTATAAAAAACTGAGTTGCATAAGGTGCTAATAGTGGATCCTGATCCTCATAGGAGGACGAATGATCTTAAGTGTGGGAGGATATAAGGCCCCATAAAATTTTTTTCCTAAAAGCCCAGATTCTGTGATGCCAAAATAGGCATAGAGGTTAATAATAGTAGGTTCGGACTTTTTGGATTGAACAATGTGCTGGAGAGTTGAAGGAAAACGTTGGGCAGAAGTAGGCATTTCTGCGGCCCGTTCTGCGACCGCAGAACCACTATGCGGATCGCCGAATGGCCGCAAAGTGGAGCAGAATTTTAGGCCATTTTTAATGTCATTTTTGAGGCCTATTATGCGACCGCATAACTATTTTGCGGACCGCATAACCATTTCAGAGAGAGAGTCTGCGGAGCACTATGCGACCGCGTAACTGTTTTGCGGTGCATTATGAGACCGCAGAACATGTCTGCGGGTCGCATAGTGACCGCAAACCTGGTCAATTCCTCTCTAGTTTTGGCACCCTAATTTTAAGGACCATATAACCATTATGCAATCTCATATGCGACCGTAGAACCTGTTCCAGAGCTTCATTTTTGGATTTTTAAAACCTTACCCTACTTCGTTAAAATAGATGTTAGGGGCCATTTTTGAGAAAAACCTCATACTTTAGAGTGAGAGGGAGAGTCCTAGAGGGAGAAAGTGATCTTCATCAAATTACTCTTCAATTCTTGTTTAAACCTTTGAAGATTAACAAGGAAAACTCACTAGGTCTTCATCCTAGATGTAAGATTCTACACCCTAACCCTCAATTTCGAATTTTGTCTAAGAATGGGTAATTAGCAAAACAATTCTTGGGTATGTGAGTTGTTTATTTTAAATGCATGTATTATCAAAGGGTGTATGAGGATTGTGAGCTAGAAATGGTAGAGAATGGGTTGGGGAATGAAGGAATCTTTCACAAAAGGGTCTTAAGAACTTTAATGCACACCTAGTGTTTGATAAAATACTCAAGTGAGCTAGAACCATGATCATCCTCCTAATTTTAATTCAACTTGTTATATTTCAAAAATAGATTGAAGTTGCTAATAATTCTGCATCATTTTAGAGTTTGAAAAGCTGAATTGAGGTATGTTGGCTCTACACCCTTCTTCTTAGAATCAAATAACACGGTGTTCATTTAATTGGAGTAAGTCCTTGATCATTATTGAATTTGCTATTCCCAATATGGTCGTGTTGAAGGATGTATGTTCAATATTTATTATAAATGCTTCATCATGCCATCTTTCCATTTGAGGAAGTGTTCAAAATGTGGAATATGTGTTAGAAATGTTAAAACTTCATGTCAAGATCGAAATAAAGGTTGTTATTCCAAATTGTAAGAAAGGCCTCTATGTGCCTAAGATTTCCCAAATTGCTCATATGGGAATTTAATGTCTTGAATGCGAAGCCCTATTGTTGTTGGTAATGATAATGATAATTAAATATGGAAAAGGGAACTGGAACTATGAAATATGGCCAGGTGCCAAGAATGACTTGGTAATTGTGATCACTAGTGCCAATGAATCTAAAAGATATGGAAGAAGTATGATATGAGATGATTGACTGAACAAGATAACATCTTGGGAGAGACGGCCTAGCCGATCGAGCCGTGATCAGGCGCCATCCCGCACACATGGTGGTGACTGTGCTGAAAATGATAATTGAAATTGTGGTTATGGTTGATGTCTCAAGTGAGACGACCTAGAAAATCGTGTCGTGATCGGACTACGTGTAAGAATACGGTGGTATTGTGAATTGTGGAATATCGGCACTAAAGATCACCTAACCTAATAACATGGAAATTGACTTGAAAACTTATGTGATCTTAAAATTGATGTTTTAAAGTTATTTGAAGCTCGTATTGAATTCTTGACTATTTCCCTTGTATTATTATTCATTCTATTAAGATGGTGTTTAGCAATACATACTAGTGCTATTCGACGGTACTAACGTCCATTTTTGCCGGGGGCGTTGCATCTTTAAATGGATGCAGGTGGTTACACAGCAGGCAGTGTTGATCAGCACTAGTGGCACATCCTCTTCCTAGCAGGTGGTTACTTGGTGAGCCCCACTTCATCCCGGGGTCACATATTGTATCTTTTGTTCCTATTACTATCATGTCTCAAGTTATAGTCGAGGCCTTATTGCTGGCACTAGAATAACACTCTTTTGTATCTTTTAGAGGCTCCGTATACACTATGTGGGTTGTAAATGGGTGCTAGCAAAGTCAAACAAGTTATGTTGTGTATTTTTGAGACTTAATAGTGTAGTAACTAATGAACCGGGTTAATGTTGTATATATTAACTTCCTACTGTCTAATTAATGAAATCACATCTTTTCTTGATCATGGGTGATTTGGGTAGAAACTATCTAACAGGCTTGCTCGACCGGGTTTACTCGGTTGAGTGCCGATCGTGCTTCCCGAGGTTGGGGCATGACAATCTCGCACACAAAACCCAAGTGAACTAGGACTAGGATTCCCTTTTGAAGCACCATCAGTGTTACACTTATACCACTCTTCATAAGGAAGCTGGCAATAGACTCTCCTGATGATCAGGAAGCTGCCAATAGACTCTCTTGTCCCCCATTCCTGCCTATGTTGCTCTTCTTCCAAAACTCCCATGTGATAATAGGTGGGCCTGTCTGGTACAAAGGCTTCAACTTAGGACAACACTTTGCATTCCACCATGCCCTTATCACTTGATTTACGTGTACTAATGGTACATTAATCCCTGTAGCCCCAAAGAAAATCTTCCACACCTTTGATGCAGTAGGACTAGTCAAGAAAATGTGATCAAATGTTTCCTCTTGTGGATGTTGACAATACCAATATCTTGAGACATGTATATATCCTTGTCTTCTCCATAAGTCGTCTGTAGACAACTTATGTCTCCATAATATCGACAAGAATAATGATATTTTGAATGGAAAACCCTTAATCCACATGAGTTTGAGCTCTGGATTAGGGTTTGCCCTATGCCTAAGAATCCGTCAGGCACTACTAACAGTGAATTTACCTAATGATGTTGGCATCTAGTATGGTCTGTCCCAGCACTCCTCACTGCCATCATAATGAACATTGGGTTTAAAATTCTCATCAATATCATCAAGGAAACTTAGATCTAGCAGCTGCTCATTCCATGCCCCTCTCTACCTCAATATTGTCACCTCTTGCAAGTTCTCATCTATTGGAAAATCTAGAGGCAACACATGATAAAGTGCTCCTAAGCCAATCCAGTTTCTGCGCCATATGTTTGTTGTTCCACTCTTCATTTCCCACAAAATATCATTTTCTACTTCTTCCCTAGCATTAAACATATGCTTCCACACATGAGAACCCTCTATAAATTGCACTACAGTAGGCAGTTCTTTTTTACAATACTTGTTCCACATGAAGTTAGACCATAGAGATTTAGTAGTCCTAAACATCCACCGAAGGTTAGCAAATAGAGCCATTGATACATCATGTAGTGATCTAAAACCTAGACCATCTTCTTCTTTAGGGAAACATAAGTTCTGCTAAGAAGACCAATGCCTACTCCTTCCTTCTTCCTTTGTGCACCAAAAGAGACGTGCAAAGAAATTATGTAAGTGCTCCAGTATATTGTCATGAGGGTCAAGCACTGATAGTAGACACCCTGGCACACTTTGCAACACACTAGTGATGAGTGTTTCTTTTCCTCCTAATGATAAAAGTTTCCCTTTCCAAGAATGCAGCTTAGCCTTCACCTACTTGACAAGATCATCATAGTAGTCCTTAGTTCTTCTAGTGTATAAGCCATGTCACCCTAAATATGTGAAGGAAAACTCTCCTCTAGTGAAACCTATAGTATCACCAATTGTTTGGAATCGTACATGTGCAACATTGACATGCATATAATAAGAGCTCTTGGATTTGTTGATCAACTGGCCTGACACCTGGTCATATATTCCTAAAACTGCCTTGATATAGCTTAAATAAGGAGGATGAGCTGATGCAAATATTATAGTATCATCACATAAGCCAAGTGGTTTAGAGGATCCGGCCACTTTGGCATACCAAATCCTACAAATGACTTGTCTTCAAACAACTAGTTCAAAGACCTAGAAAACACCTTCGCTGACAAAACAAATAAGCAGGAGGCAGTGGATCTCCTTGCTTCACTCCCCTAGTAGACTTGAAAAAACCTGAAGACTGCCCATTTACTAACACTGCATACCAGTTATTAGAAATTCAATTCCATATCATGTAGATGAAGTGCTCTGCAAACCCCATCCTTTTTAATATACGTGCATCAAATACCTCTAGGAAACCCCATCATAAGCATTTGCCATATCAAGTTTAATCACAACATTATCAAGCTTACCTCTCATCCTTATGTCAGTGACAATATCCTGTGTAAGCAGAATTTTCTCAAAAGATGCTTCTCCCCTTCACAAAGCCAACTTGATTTGGAGATATGAGTGAAGGCAGAAACCTTTCCAGCCAATCATGTAAAACCATAGAAAGTACCTTGTTGATGAAGTTACTCAAACTTATTGGTCTTAAATCTGAGAATGTCTGAACTCTTGGCATCTTTGGAAGTAGTACCAAGTTAGTAAGAGTAATGGACTTTGGCAATGCTGCACCTCCATCAAAGTAAAATACCATATTGTGTATCTCATAGCCGACTACCTCCCAGCAGACTTTATAAAACAGGCTAGCGAATCCATCAGGACAACTAGCACTATCACCTCTTAGCTCAAAGACTGCAGCCTTAACTTCTTCTAATGTTGGACACCTGCATAGCTCCATGTTCTGATCCAATGAAACCATAGAAGGAACATTGTCCAGCATAGAAAAATGTGTAGGATCCCCTTCTTTTGTTAACTGTCTTTGATAGAAATCAACTGCAACAGTAACCATTTGTTCTTGACCCTCTAGCCGGTTCACATATTCATTTTGAATCATTTACAATTGTAACTTCTTCCTCATGCCATTGACATGATTGTGAAAGAAACTAGTGTTCCTATCACCCTCAGCAAACCATGTCATCTCAGTTTTTTGCTTCCAGTACTGCTCCTCTATACTAAAGTATTTCTTCAATTATGCCTGAGCTTTCGGAAGAACAATCCTATTCTAAAGTGTAGGCTCCTCCTCAAACAACATCTCCTTCACTTTTATAATATCTTGCAGAATTGCCAATTGTTTGAAAATATCACCAAATGTATCCTTTCCCCATCTAGACAATGCTACCTTTACCTACTGTAATTTATGCTTGAACATTAGAAAATGATCTCCAATAAAATCAGCATTCCAATTCTGTCTCACCACATCCATGAAAGTATCATGTTTTGTCCAGAAATTCAAAAATCTGAATGGCTTGACAAAGTTTGTAGTCTGCTCTCCACAAGTCATGAACAATGGTGCATGACCTGATCCAGCTCTAATCAAGTGCTCCACCTTAATTGAAGGGAGAATATTTTAAAATGGTAAATTGACAAAGATCCTGTCAATCTTTTGAAAATATACTTAGAACTAGGTCTCCCATTCCACCATGTAAATGGATAGCCTTTACGCAAAATTGCAAAGTCCTCATATTCAGGAGGGCGCACTGGTAATCCCCCTATCTTCTCATCTTCATGTAACACCACATTAAAGTATCCTCGTATTAACCAAGGCAGCTGCATATCACTTGCCATATAATACAAGTTATCCTATAATTCCATCCTCTCTAATGATGAACATTTTGCATACACAAATGTTATCATAATATGTTGCCCAATGTCATGGTGAAATACCTTAACAGTCACCTGTTGAGCAGTCTCCATAACTAATTCCCACTCCACTATATCATCAAAGAACAACCATATCTTCCCATTTACAATTAAAAAGGGAGACTCCGTATCCAGCCTCCTTCTATACCTTTGTATATGCCTTGCATTCTGAAAAGGCTTCGTCGGTGCTATGGCAAAGAAACTATGCTCTCTTTGTATATTGATCACCCTAGGAAAGGCCTGCTGTGTATTCACAGACCTAATATTCCAAATCAATGTCTTGATCATCATTTAGTCTCTGAGGCTGCCCTCCTAGGCAAAATTCTTTTAGGTTGAGGTTATTCTCTATTTTGGGTCTACTTCCTACCTTTCTTACCATCCTTTGCACTAGTTTTGGGGTGATAAGTCAGCCTCCCTTGCCATTTGTTTGAAGTTCCCAGCAATAGACTCATCATACCCTACTTCTTCAAGTTGTTGTTGATCCATAAAATCTATCTCCATAGGAGCTACATTGTAATTGACTAGATCATTTCGATTCTTAATAACAGTCTTTAATGTAACATTGAGCCGCCACTGCATAACATGGTCAATTCCTGATGCACAGGCCATTGGGCTTGGTTCTATAGCTCCAGCTACCTTTGGGACAATAGCCTACTCCTCTAGCACCATAGCATTATGCTCCAGAGCTCCTACAACTTCTTGCATCATCCTGAATTGAATTTCACAACCATTACCCAGATTAGGGTTCAATATAGCAACCTGCCCAAAAGTTACTGTTCCATTAAGATCAAAGGTCTTGCCAGCAATTTTTTGTTGGTTTTCGCCCACTATATCCTTTAAGACCTCTACATTAGCATTGCCAACTTGTTCCTTCCCAAAAATCCCCATCGGATCACCTCTAGAATTGTCAAAAACCTAAACAGTACCCCTAGGGTTCACTATTCCATTGATGTTCTTCTTCTTAGATCCTTTAGAACTGATCCACCAGTAATTCTAGTTTCTTCTTGTGTTCCATTAGGACCACTAGTTGGTTTCAAAGGTTGCAGATCACTAGCCTTCACCATATCTTCAACCCTTATTTCCTGCAAGCTGGGGTTTACTGTAGCCCTATTGTCAACTTTGTCTGCCTATTCTAGCTGTGTGTTGCCCTTTTGATCTTTGACTGTTGGACTTTTATTTGCCTCAAAATTGTCTTCTACATATTTTACTTCAGCACTCCATAATGGTCTATCATTTCTAGTTAATCCAGTTAACTTAGGTAAATCAAGAAAAGTCCGTGAAGGCATCTCCTACGAAGAATGATTTAGAGTAACATTAAGCACCTCTTTAGGAGTACCAATCCTTCTATTCACCCAATCCATAGTTCTCTCCTTTATAGCTACATCAATAATCCCAGTATCACTAGGATTAGGGCTCCTATCTCCTACCAGATTTTGCTTTTCTAGCTTTCTTTCTTCCCCCCACCATAGTCCTTGTATTACTATGATTAGTAGTTCCTCCCTTAGCCGCTACAACAATCCCAACACCCTTAGGATTGGAGCTGGGATTTTCAACGCTCCTAAACTGCTCCTTCTCCTGAACCTTCTTGGCTTTGATGCCTTATTGCTTCTTCTGCTGAGCTTTGTCATTACCTTCTCCTTTTAAATTAGTAATCATCAATGTTGGGTGCTCTATTTCTTCAACTTCTAGAGCATCAAATTTGTTCTTCGTTGAAACTCCAACTTCAATGACTTTTCCTTTGAACTTGCCATGATCTTTCTCCTTGCTAGTATCAATTATGTGGCCATTCTTATCTTTTTGGTATTTATTCTTCCTCTTTTGGATCTATATTTCCTTTCTAGATTAGCAATCGGCTATCCATCACCTTTCCACTAGTTAGAACCTTAGTAGTATTAGCTGTCGTACCAACCAATGTTTTTCCTTTGTTAGCATCATCATCTCGTTAATCAAAATTTTGTGTAATTCTGGGTGAATTACCCAACAACCAAGTTCATTATGTCCTTTCTTCTTGCAATTCCTACAATGCTGGGGCATGTAATCACACTTTAGTCTTTATCCACATGAACTCCTCAGGCCCAGACTCATCTTCTTCCTCTACTATTTTAATTCGTTGAGGAAACTTATATAATAAATTAACCTCAACCTTAACCTTAGCCGAACTAGGTCTAGTACCATTTATAGTTTCAATATCAACATGTAATGGATTACCAACTTCATTTGCCAATGAAAAAACACATTCCTTACTATAATTGGAAATTCCGAAAAACTAATCCAAGCTACTATAATTGGAGTTTCTTCTTCTGGCTTCCACAATGGATTCCACTTCGTGCACCTCATCAGCCATATCTCTCCTTGATTTTTTTAAAGTAGAAGTTAGGCTTAGACAACAAATAAACATAATCCTCCATAAGTGGTAGCCTAATCAACACATGATTGACCTCTATTAAGCCTATAAAAAAGGCTCATTTAAGCTTCATTGAATAAGAATAACCTTGGGTAATATATTGATGATAGGTTTTCTATATGAAAAATTTCAAGAACAACTAAATGTATACCCTGTTGAATGATAGATTATTTCACTTCTTGATTTTTCCTCTTTATAACATGCTCACCATAAAAACAACTCGACTGTTTTGACAGATAGTTTGGCTAGGGTCTGCATAGGAGCATTTAATTATTTTTGTGTGTCTTATACATAACATTTGGTGGTATTGGAGATGAGTAGGAAGCGCGCGCACAAGCATAGGAGAGCATCCAGGGTGTCAGCAAGGGACAGTAGGAAGTTGGATGCGAATGTGCCAGGTGCCGCAGCATCGGCGAGTGCACCAAGACAATTTCAAGTTCTATTCTCGGGAGTTGGTACCTCCAGCTCTTCTACCCTCTTCTTGGGTATAGCTAAACTGTAGTCATTTTTAGTTTGCACTAGTTCAATCATACTACTAGCGTGCTTGTAGTTTCTACTTGTTTGTTTCTAGTTTGGTTTGTTTACATACTGTGTGCTAGTGATTCTTCCTTTGCAGGTTGTAGGTATAGTGGTTGCAGTTTGGAATGATAGAGTAAGGTCATATCCTCGGAAGGGGAAGGGGTGGGGCGAGGGGTGGGGTGGGGGACAGGAGGTGCGATGAGAGGCAAGGGAGGTAAGGGTAAAAAGGGAGCCTATAGGTTGAAAATTGGGTCATTGAACATAGGCACATTGACGGGTAAGTATATAAAGTTGGATAGGATCCTCCAGAAGAGGAAGCTTAATATAGAGTGTGTCCAGAAGACTAGGTGGGTAGGATCGAGGGTGAGGGATGCAGATGGGTATAAGTTCTGGTACTCTATAGTCCTGAAGGGTAAGAATGAAGTGGGTATTTTGGTGGATAGGGATCTTAGAGAGTCTGTGGTAGAGGTTAGATGGGTAAATGATAGACTAATGTCTATTAAGCTGGTTGTTGGTGAGTATTCCCTAAATGTCGTTAGTGCTTATGCACCGCAAGCAGGCTTGAATGAGGAGGTTAAAAGGTGCTTTTGGGAGGGGTTGGATTAGATTGTGCGTAATATTCTGCCCCCCGAGAGGTTATTTATAGGAGGGGATTTCAATGGGCATATTAGATTGTCTGCAGGTGGCTATAGTGAGGTGCATGACGGCTTCGATTTTGGGGGTCGGAACGGAGGAGGTAACTCGCTGCTGGATTTCGCTAAGGCATTTGAGCTGGTGATTACGAACTCGAGTTTTTCGAAGAGGGAGGAGAATTTAGTTACTTTCCAAAGTACTGTGGCGAAGACGCAGATTGGCTATCTCCTCTTTAGAAGATGTGACAGAAGGTTGTGCAATGATTACAAGGTTATCTCGGGTGAGACAATCATGACGCATCATAGCCTCTTAGTGATGGATGTCGGTATTATGATAAGGAGGAAGAAAAGGTCTGTACGAGGACCTCCGAGGATCAGATGGGGTAGCTTGACAAAGGATAAAACTCAATAGTTTGAAGGGAGGTTATCAGCTATAGGAGCCTGGAAGAGTAGTAGGGACGCGAGCATTATGTGGTCGACGACGGCGTATTGTATAAGGAAGGTGGCGAGAGAGGTGTTAGGGGTCTCGTTGGGCTACTATGGTGGTCACAAAGGAGACTGCTGGTGGAATGAAGTGGTCCAAGATAAAGTGGAAGCGAAGAAGGTGGTGTACCTAAAGCTAGCAGGGAGCATTGGCGAGGGGGAGAGGAGAGCGAACAGTGAGAGGTATAAGGTAGCTAGGAAGGAGGCGAAGCTGGCAGTTACAGAGGCAATAAATGTGGCTTTTTCGCGTTTGTATGAGGATCTGCAGATCAAAAGGAGGGAGAAGAAGTTATTCTAGCTAGCCAAGGTGAGAGAGAGGAAGGCTTGGAATATGGATCAAGTGAGGTGCATTAAAGACGTGGACGGTAGAGTTTTGATCGGGAATGATCAAATTAAGCGGAGATGGAAGACCTACTTTCATAAAATTTTGAATGAAAAAGGGGATCGGGATATTGTGTTTGGTGAATTGGGGCATTTCGACAGTCACTGTGACTTTAGCTATTGTAGGCGCATCAAGGTTGGGGAGGTCGCTTTTAAACCCCATATTTTTTGTACGAGAAAGTACGCCATAAATAAATTGATGAAAGATCGGAAATGAGATGTTACATCCCGTATTTTTGCACGTTAAAATTTTCGTCATAATTTAATCGACGTAAGCTCGGGAATGAGATTATTGTGGGATTATAAGTATTATGCTATTTCAAATAAGGGATAAGTAAATTCGTGAAGGTTAGAGGGTAAGTAAATCGAAGAAAATAAATTTCGTCGAAGTTTGGCATTTTGGATAAAATACGACTCGAGCTAAAATACCTGGTACTTATAGACTAGTAACATACAAGGTACCATATGGCCATGATAGTAAGGTGTATAAAGTGTATTAAAAGTGAGTAGTATTTAAGTAAATTGAGATAATTCTTAGTTATGTTGATATTTGGTTAATTATTAATTTGAGTGGGAAGTTAACAAATTAATTAAAAGTTTGAGGATAATTATTTATGTAAGATCTTGGATAAGTCTTTGGGGGCAAGTGACGTGAAATTAAGGGAATGTGGCAGCCAAAGAGGTCTTGAATAATGACTCTTAAATCACTTAATAAGGTGGCAAAAATTGAAGGATGTTTGGTGGCCAAATGATTCCCTAAAGTGGCGCCTACACCCAAAAGACCAAAGAGAGCTCTTAATCACATTTTTGAATCTCTACAATTGAAAGAGAGCTTCAGTAAAGATAAGGTTGCAACAGTAACGTGAGTCACTTCAATAATTCATACGACGAGGTTATTATGTAAGGGCAGCGTGAGTTTGCAAATTCCAAGGAGCACGATACAATCTTTCTCAAGAATATCATACAGCTTTTTCGCTACTTCGATCCGCCTTCACGTGTTTTCGCAAAAGACGTGTGTTAGAGAAATAGTCAAAAGAATCGGTTTAGGTATGTTATGGCTAAGCCCTTCCTTCATTGTGGCATGATCTCGTAATTACATGTATTTGATAACGAGGCATAAAAAGACGTTCATACTCCCGAATTTATATACATTATCCTATTCTCATAAATTACAGTATTCTCCTTATCGTGACTTCATATTTAATTGAGTATTGTCTTCTTCCAATCAAGAGAGCAGAGAGCCTATATATACAGTATTACAGTATTTTCATTACCATCGAGCTATAATCGATGGGCAGGCCCCTATTGGGCAAACTCTGATCAGATGGTAAGTTATATACCGAGCCTACTGTGGTCGAGCGCCTATGAGCGAGCCCAGTTGGCCGAGATACAGAGCCTAGTATGGTCGAGCGCCTATGAACGAGCCTACTACGGCAGAGCAGTTATATATACTGAGCCTTAAAAGGCCGAACAACTATTTAACTTACTATATTGAGAGAGTTGAGTCAGTATCAGCAGGTGAGCATATCTCCATATTATCTTTGACTCCCACTTACTTTCAGTTATTATATTATCAGTTCAGTTTCAGCTTTCACTATATTGCCTTACACACTCGGTACATTATTTGTACTGACATCCTCTTTGCTTGGGGACGCTGCGTTTTATGCCCGCAGGTCTCGATAGACAGGTCGAGAGTCCTCTAAGTAAGCGATCAGCTCAGCGAAAGATGTTGGTGTACCCCATTTGCTCTGGAGTTGCTTGTTTGGTCAGTATGATTTAGATGTGTATTGTTTGGTATGGCGGGGCTCTGTCCCTACCTTTATGACAATTATGTATTCTTAGAGGCTTGTACATAAAGGATTATATGGCCTTGTCGGCCTATGTTTAGTGTACGAGTGGTTATTTTGGTCTTATAGGCCCATAGATCTTATGTATAAGTTGGTGTTACATGTTGTATTGTACCTATTTCACGACAGCTTCTCCGGCTCAGTTATCTATAATAGTATGACATAAAAAGATACGTCATGTTGGTACTCAGTTGAGTAAGGTACCGGGTGCCCGTCGCGGCCCATCGATTTGGGTCGTGACAAAAGTTGCATCAGAGCAGTTCTGTCCTAGGGAGTCTACAAGCCGTGTCTAGTAAAGTCTTGTTTATGGGTGTGTTGTGCACCACACTTATAAGCAGGAGGCTACAGGGCATTTAGGACTGTCACTCTTTCTTCTTACTCTCGACCGTGTGGTAGATCTCAGTTGTAGGAACTCAATTTCCTAAACTTTATCTTATTCATAATACGATGATGACTACATCTAGAAAGACGGTTGGTAAGAGATTGCATGTGGTTGTGAAAGATTTGAGTCAGAGGAATTCGATTTTGCATGATGCTTATGATGGGTAAATGCAAGGTCTTCAGCAGATCATGGGTGTACTAAGACGTGAAAGCCTTTTGATAAGGAGCCTTAAGGCAGGAATATCTATCCACCTCCATGGTGAAAGGTAGTGAGAGATTCAGAAGATAGATACAAGTTTCAACAAGTAAAAGAAGCAAGATGAAGGAGGGTACGAGGTACCCAGCTAGTGAAGATTATCATTATTTACCATTCATGAAGAGAAATATAAGCCTTTTGAGTTACCTTCAACAATAACAGAGGTATGTATAATTGGCCATACCCATCTCAGTTATACCCTATTGGGGCTAACAGGTGTAGTTTAAGAAAAGGACGTGATATCAAGATCCGGCTGGGTTAGAGTAACCCAAAATGGTGAATGGATTGTTTATGTTTGTTGAAATTTCCGAAAGATATTACAAAGGTGCTGATAGATCTCCTTGTGAGGCACCCGGATGGTGCACTATAGAATATTACAATTAGATGTGAATACCAGCATGATCAATTTTTTTTTCCAGAAGATAGGAACCGAAAGCCTGGAAGGGATAAATATTACCTTAGTGTGGCTCACGTTCCTAGTAGAGCGAGAACGTTAAGCAACCCGAAGAGCCACTGGATGGAGAAAAGGGGAGCTAAGAACAAAAAAATATCTTATTCGAGTTTTCAGAATAAAGTGATAGACATAAATGTTAGCGAGAAATAAGAAAAGAGTTAATGAAGCATTATGAGTAAGATATGATACATGGATGACAACGGTAGATCAAAAGATGACCGTATTACAGAGTTTATAGTCAAGTGAAGGAAAAGATGAGAGGTGACAGGCCTTGAGACAACAAAAGAATATAGGCCATAAAGTCATATCCCTTATTTCGAGAAATAAGTTTGTGACTCCAACGCGACTACCAGAAGAAAAAGTTAGACCCCAGAGTAATAGAAATCAGTATGGACTGATGAACAAGGTAAACTAAACATGAACTAGGGACTGAGTAATAGTCAGCATCATGAGAATTTTAGAGATTGCGTCCCGACGATAATAGAATGGAGGGCTGAAGAATACCCTTTAAAGGTCAGTTAGGAATACGCTTCCCTAAAGCAAGCAAGGTGAGCAAAGATAAGCTTAAGGGACTGTATGTGCCGGTTACACTAAGTGTCACCCTCGCGAGTGAGGAATTTCGTTAACCTTGGTACAGAAGGATTACCATGAGGCGAGTAAGGATCATCGATGGTGTGAAAATATGCCAAAGATGAATAGGTAAAATATCTATACGTAGATCATCGTAGCACTAAATCTTAGTGTTCCCCTGGGGAGCGGGGGGGAATTATGGTGTGATGTGGCATTAAGTCAGAATTAAGTGGTTCTAGTAACTATAGAATGGTAAAGGAAGAATGAGATAAAAAATGAGAAAGGAATGAAATTGCACTCGTTCAAATCCTACATACATGTTATGATTCTAGAACATTATGCAAGCATGATGTCAAGGAGAAGAAGTAAGGGTTCCTACCCGAGATGTTATTGATAGATAAGGAACCAATTCGAGACGTAAGTTAAGACAAAGGAAATAACCCAAGAAAGATTACGCAGAATGTTGATATGAGAATGGGCCAACGAGTAGTTAGTAGTTAATTCAGGAAGAGCCTAGTTATGGATAAACAAGAAGACACAGACAAATCAACAGATTGTGCAAGACGAACATAGCGAATCCTAACATGATGAATTCAGTCTCGCATATACGACATCGTGACCCTTGGGAAATATTCAGACAAGAGTTGGGGTAGTTAAAGGTACCGTATGAATGTTATGGAAATAAAAGATAGTCTCACTGGGAAGACAGTCAAAACTTCAGTTCAGGAGCAACCCTACAAGCACAAGTGAGTGGAAATAAGTAACTACGGATAATTATATGCGAGGAAGAGCATCAACAATTCCATCAAGTATACGATGTAATAAGCTCGCAGCTTTACAAGAGTCAGAGGGTCCTCCCTAAGTACGACAACGAAAGACTAGCTGAGGAAATAAGGAAGAAGGCTTCAACCTAAGCATAGTAACTTGAAGAAGAAATGGTCTTGTAATACTAGTCTCACTACAACATTGTATGCACTCCATAAGAAAGTGGCACCTATGGGATATAATGAGCGGGAAATGAAACCAATAGTAATATTCAAGACCATGTGAGTTGCACAACAATTCCGGCATGCGTGGGAACTAAGATAAGCTAAGTATACACGCAACAGAGGGGCAGAAAGACCAGGAAAAGTAATAGTTTACGTTTAAAGGAAGCTCAGAAGGAACAAAAGGGATTATGCACTTAAGACTTCAGAGTGATATCCATGCAGCATATACGTTGACATTCATACAGCCGTAGAAAACTCCGGTATAAGTTAGACGAAGGAATTGAGCCTAGGGCATAGACAAAGGACTGAATTGTCAGAAGATTGTATCATGGATATTCCATAGTGCCCATGAAAGGCTAAAATAATAACTAATAGCAGGAGCCGTAAATCGTAAGATAACTTAAGACTACATAAAGGTTGATCAGAAGGAAGAGGAAACTAAAGAGTTACATCAACCATGTAAATAAGGAGTCTGATTATTAGACCCAGAAAATTATAGAAATCGTGATTAAAAACATTGCAGAATCACCCTTAATATCAGAGGTACAAGAGAGATAGTACAACAACCGTATTCCATAACGGCTCTACGAGAAAACCAATTAGAAGAGTACCAGCCTCATAAGAAGTCAGTATGAAGCTCCCACCTGATTGTGTATGCACCAGAGGTGCAAGTATTATAATAGAGCTTCAAGTCATGGATGTGAATAGTCCATACTTCGGACAAAAGGCTAGAGGCACTGGGATTCAGTATCCAGGAATGATATCAGTGTCATTGATGGCATATCTTCTAGCCTATGGTTTCTAGGTACCGAGAGACCTAGTCAAGAGAGTAAAAAGAGTTAGAGACAATGTGATGTCTAGCTTGATGTTCCAGAATAACATAAGCAAATCTATGGTACAAGCAAGTTGAAGGAAGATTGCGAGTAGTATAAATGGATATGTGTAGATCGCAAGCTAAAGTATGATAGAGCGACAAGATTTTAGGAAGACAGGAGTAAGGACAAGAAAGTGCGAGTGAGAAGGTAACGAGAGACAGATGAGTCCTGGGATTAAGCCCATGAAAAAAAGAGCTGATGACTTCTCTAAGTCATAGAAAACTCTGTATAGCCTGAATGAACTCATAAAAGAGATGGAATGCTAGCCTGGTAGTAGAATGAAGGTGTAATTGTGTTAGATGAAGGATGACGTTTAGGCCTTTGATTGAGTAATGATTTGAAGAGGATTTCATGAATTGTAAAGAATTAAAATACCCACGTAAGGTGAATCACAGTGGGATGCTATAAAATACGATTATTGAAGTACAGTATCGCCCCTAAGTGGATCAGGAAAGTCACTTCAAATATTCCTCGATGCAACGTAAGCCCTAGTGGAAAGGTTTTACGTAAGAAGTTTCAAGTTATCAGTGGTATATTGTAGATCAATATTGAGGCAAATCATAATGGATGGACAAAAGTCACAAAGTATGAGCTGAGATTAGGTCGTCATTCTTAAGATGAACAGTAACGAGGAAGCATTAAAGGACTTAGATTTATACATATAGGATAAACAACGAGAGTAACCTGAAGTTTGATCGCAGACCTCAGTAACAATAAATCGAAGTAAGAGTTATGGTATAGTATGACCTACTTCGATGTAGTAAAGCTAATGACGCCCAGAAGGATAGCTTGACATAATTTTGTATATCTTCACAAAGTGAGGCCTAGAGATTGGCTAAGAGTTAGAGAAAAGTCGTGGTATGAGAAAGACGACTAAAGGGGGGAATGCCCTGGCCTTTGGATTTATTCAAAGAATAGTTTCCTAAATGGCAAGAAGAATATTAAAGTATTCGCATGAGCTATGGGTTATGAGAAGGATAAGTGCATCAGTCAATATTCGAGGACAAATATTCCAAAGGGGGGAATAATATTACGCCCCATATATTTTGTATGAGAACGTATGCCATAAATAAATTGATGAAAGATCGGAAATGAGATGTTACATCCAGCATTTTTGTACGTTAAAGTTTCATCATAAGTTAATCGGCGTAAGCTCAGGAATGAGAATATTTTGGGATTATAAGAATTATACTATTTCAAACAAGGGATAAGTAAATTCGTGAAGGTGAGAGGGTATGTAAATCGAAGAAAATAAATTTAGTCGAAGTTTGGCATTTTGGATAAAATACGACCCGAGCTAAAATACCCAGTATTTATGGACTAATACCATACAAGGTACTACATGGCTATGATAGTAAGGTGTATAAAATGTATTAAAAGTGAGTAGTATTTAAGTAAATTGAGATAATTCTTAATTATGTGGATATTTGGTTAATTATTAATTTGAGTGGGAAGTTACCAAATTAATTAAACGTTTGAGGATACTTATTTATGTAAGATCTTGGATAAGTATTAGGAGGCAAGTCACGTGAGATTATGGGAATGTGGCAGCCAAAGAGGTCTTGAATAATGACTCTTAAATCACTTAATAAGGTGGCAAAAATTGATGGATGTTTAGTGGCCAAATCATTCCCTAAAGTGGGGCCCACACCCAAAAGACCAAAGAGAGCTCTTAATCTCATTTTTGAATCTCTATAATTCAAAGAGAGCTTCAGTAAAGAGGTTATTATTCATACGAAGTGGTTATGTGAGTCATTTCAATAATTCATACGAAGAGGTTATTATGTAATGGCAGCGTGAGTTTGCAAATTCCAAGGGAGCACGGTACAATCTTTCTCAAGAATATCATACATATGTTTCTCTACATCGATCCACCGTCAGGTATTTTCGCAAAAGATGTGTGTTAGAGGAATTGTCAAGAAAATCGGTTCAGGTATATTATGGCTAAGCCCTTCCTTCATTTTGGCATGATCTCGTAATTACATGTGTTTGATAACGAGGAAAAAAGAGAAGTTCATACTCCCGAATTTATATACATTATCCTTGTCTCATAAATTACAGTATTCTCCTTATCGGGACTTCATATTTAATTGAGTATTGTCTTCTTCTAGTCAACAGAGAAGAGACCCTATATATACAGTATTACAGTATTTTCATTACCATCGAGCTATAATAAATGGGCAGGCACATATTGGCCAACCTCTGATCAAATGGTAAGTTATATACCGAGCCTATTGTGGCCGAGCGCCTATGAGCAAGCCTACTACGGCAGCCGAGTAATATATACCGAGACTTAAAAGGCCGGACAACTATTTTACTTACTATATTGAGAGAGTTGAGTCAGTATCAGCAGGTAAGCATATCTTCATATTATCTTTGACTCCCAGTTACTTTCAGTTATTATATTATTAGTTCAGTTTCAGCTTTCAGTTATTCTATTGCCTTACATACTCAGTACATTATTTCGTACTGATGTCCTTTTTCTGGGGGCGCTGCATTTCATGCGTGCAGGTTCAGACAGACAGACGAGTAGACCTCCAAGTAGGCAATCAGCTCAGCGCAAGATGTTGGTGCACTCTATTTGCTCCAGAGCTGGTTGTTTGGTCAGTATGATTTAGATATGTATTATTTGGTATAGCGGGGCTCTGTCCCTACCTTTATGACAATTATGTATTCTTAGAGGCTTGTATACAGATGTCATGTACATAAAAGATTGTATGGCCTTGTCGGCCTATGTTCAGTGTACGAGTGGTTATTTTGGTCTTATAGGTCCATAGGTCTTATGTTTAAGTTGGTGTTACATGTTGTATTCTACCTATCTCACGACAGCCTCTCCGGCCCATTTATCTATGATAGTATGATATGAAAAGATACGTTATATTGGTACTCCGTTAAGTAAGGTACCTGATACCGGTCGCGGCCCATCGGTTTGGGTCATGACAGTCGTGGAGGTTATGTGTAAGATAAGTAGGGGCAGAGCTACTGCGTCAGACAAAATTTCAGTAGATATTTGGAGGTGTGTGGGTAGATCGGGCTTGGCTAGATCGGGCTTGCCTCCGGTTACTTATATTACGGCGATTGAGAACATGTATGATGGAGCTAAGACCCAGGTTAGGACAGTGGGAGGCGAATCGGAGCATTTTCGGGTTATTATGGGGTTACACCAAGGGTCTGCGCTCAGCCTATACCTTTTTTGCCCTGGTAATGGATGCACTGACACATCATATTCAAGGGGAGGTTCCACGATGTATTTTATTCGCTGATGGCATAGTGCTGATTGATGAGACGCGAGGCGATGTCAATGGTTTAATGGTTTCATGTTGAGCAGGACTAAGACGGAGTACATAGAGTGCAAGTTCAGCGCCAAGCCGACGGAAGCGGGGTTGGACGTGAGGCTTGATTCACAAGTCATCCCCAAGAAGGGCAGTTTCAAGTACCTTCGGTCGGTTATTCAGGGAGATGGGGAGATCGACAAGGATGTTACACACCGTATAGGTTTTGGGTGGATGAATTGGAGGTTAGCGCCCAAAGTTTTGTGTGACAAGAAAGTTCCTTTGATTCTCAAAGGTAAATTTTGTAAGGCGGTGGTTAGACCGGCCATGTTGTATGGGGCTGAGTGCTGGCCAGTTAAGAACTCACATATCCAGAAGATGAAAGTAGATGAAATGAGGATGTTGAGGTAGATGTGCGGGCACACTAAGATAGATATGATTAGGAACGAAGATATTCAGGAGAAGGTGGGTGTCTCCTCCATGGATGACAAGCTGCGGGAAGTAAGGCTCAGATTGTTCGGGCACATTTAGAAGAAAAGACTAGATATGTCAGTGAGGAAGTGTGAGCGGCTGGCTTTGGTGGGCATGAGGAGAGGTAGAGGGCGGCCTAAGAAGTATTGGGGAGAGGTGATCAAGCATGACATGGAAAGTCTTCAGATTACCGAGGACATCGCCCTAGACAAGAAGTTGTAGAGATCGAGCATTAAGGTTATAGGTTATGAGGTAGTTGGGAATATTTCTACGGTTGTCCAGAGTGAGGCTAGTCTGTTAACACTTGGTCTTAGACTGTTAGTGGTTAACATTGAGTTCACACTACTCTTTTGTTCCTCTTAGTGCTATGCATTAACTACTGGTTATTGTTTTTCTTTTCACTTATTTTCTAGTTCTGGTGATGTTGTTCTTTGTTCTATGGCTTCTATCGATGGTACTGATATATTGCCTCTTTTCATCTTTCTTATGTCTTCTTGAGCCGTGGGTCTTTCAGAAATAGCCTCTCTACCCCTCAGGGTAGGGGTAAGGTCTGCGTATACACTACCCTCCCTAGACTAATGTTTGACAACTAACCAACCTCAGGAGGAGGCTGGCCAGTAGTCGGAGCAGCCATTAAAGGCCTCGAGAGATCTTCATGTGCAGTCGTCACAAATCGCTTGTCGCCAGAGCTTCTGCCTCACGCATTCAGATAGGATTTAGAATCTAGGTTTTTGTTTTAGAAAATATACTGTTAGGCTATTTACCTAGTAGCTACTATATATAAATAAAATCTGAAACTATGTCCAAGTCTTACAATTGGCCAACTAAAAATGGAAACAAACACACTAGGGCTAACTATTACAAATGGTACCATGAATAAATCTAAGCTAACTATTACATAATCTGTAAAAAAAGACCTCCAACTGACAATTGTACATATGTATCCACACGCCAATTGCAAAAGTCTCAAAGTAGCTCCTACAGAGATCTCAGCAGGCGCAAATTTTTGCAATCCAAAGGATGAGGCACGAATGAATACCACACAACTACACCACAACATATATGATATCTTCATTGGCGTTAGGAGGAATTTGCAGCATAGTATGAGTCCGAGCAAGAAGAAACATGAGACAGTCTCCACCAACATGAGCTCATATACTTTGTAACCTAGTTGTGCACGAACAAATTCAAACTAAAAAATATTTGCACTTATAGGGTTAACAATCAACCATGCCCGGAAGAACAACACCTTGCCATATGGTGTCATACCATCCCCAGAATGAGCATTGTACAATGCTAATACAACTGAGAAATGATACATCACCATATAGTACATAAGTTGTCCAAAACAGTTAACCAAAGCCAGTCCTGTCAATCCAAAATCTTCGTGATTGAGTACATTACTACAACCATATATCCCTAGTAGAGCCCAGTACCCAAACCTATTACCAGAAGCAGTCAATAAGATAAACACATATGTTATTTCACTTTGTAGGATTATGCATAACCTAATGGACAACCTGCTTGCAATAGGAATTTGACACCGTGTCCAACCACCTCCAGGATAAGCATAAAGCCATGCTAATACCACTAGATAGTAGTTTGACCTTATATAGATAACACAAGAACAAGAGCTAGCAAGAGCATGCAGTGTGCATGCAAATTCACTCATCAATCAGGAGATTTTATTTTTCCAACCCTAACCCTACGGTTAGGGATTTGGGCATTGTCTAAGTTGATTCGTTTCCTTCCTGCACTAGGAAATTTAGTGAATGATTGGAAAGTTATTGTACCTATAAAAGAAAACATAAGGATATCTAAAACATTTGCCACAACATTGCCCTCCCTTAGCGCATGTTGAAAGATCACATTAACTCGATCCTTCACCTCATTAATCCTTTTCACTTCATTCCCTATACTCCAAGGTACATCCCATTCACCATCAATAATCCTCTTCATCACCAGTGAATATGCCTCAATGATGAGAGAATGTAGCTTCATATCAACACAACAAGAGAGCCCTTCAACAATTGTCTTTTCCTCAGCTACTATATTAATTTTCAACCCTATCTCTTCTGCATGCGCATACACCAAATCTCCAGCACTATCCCTCACTCAAAAACCATAAAAGCTTGGCAAGGCTAACCTCTAGAAGTATCATCTATATTGCATTTGAACCAACTACCAATTGACTCTTTTAGTGATAACATATGGCTTATAGAATTCAAAGAATCTCGCCATATCTTGCCAAAGTAGGGGAATATTTGGCCGCCAAGTATACCTCACTCTTGCAAGATGTCGTGTTTTATTCACCATATGCACTACCTTATTAAATGATACTTCCCTTCTATGCTTCATAGTGTTTCTTCTCATCCAAGGTTCCTAAGAAATAATAGCTGGAGCTGCTTGGAACAGTGGACTAAGCTTAGCATAACAATTAGCCTTCCACCATGTTTTAATTACCTGATGAATTTGCACCAAGTTTACCACTGCTCCTGCAACCTGTAAGAACATCTCCCACACCCTAGTAGCAGTAGAACTTGTAAGGAAGATATGCTGAAATGTCTTATCTTGTGGTGGTAGGAAGCTTCAACACTTAGAGTTAGTTAAGTAAACACCTTCCTCCGTAAATCATCTGTAGGTACCTTCCTTTTCAATAGTCTCCACAAGAAGAAGGATATTTTAAAAGGTAAACCTTTGGTCCATAGTAACTTGTATTCTGGATTTGTTGGAGCTCTATACCTCTATATTTGCCAAGCACTGCTGACTGTACACTTGCTTGAAGGAGTTGGCATCCATCTAAGAGTATCCCATAACTCATCATTATTATCAAAGCACACTTCTTGCCTTATATGCTCATCAATGTCTTCTAGAAAAGACTGCTCCAATATCTGATCGTTCCAGCTATCTTCATCTCTCAAATCTGCCATCTCCTGTAACTCTTCATTGATATTGAACTCTGGGGGTACCATATGATACAATGCTCCAAGGCCAGTCCAATTCTCATGTCACACATTGGTGGAACCTCGATTCATTTCCCACAAAATTTCATGTTCCACCTCATCTCTTACCTATAACATTTTCCTCAACACATGTGATCCCTCTCTCAATTGTACCATAGTATGCAACTCCTTATTGCAATATTTATTACATGTGAAGTTCGACCACAAGGATTTAGAAGTCCTGAACCTCCACCATAGCATAGCAAAGAAAGCTTTAGACACATCAAATAAAGATATGAACCCAGTCCACCTTCCTCTTTAGGTAGACATAAGTTTTACCACTTTGTCCAATGTCTGCTTCTACCTTCTTCCTTTTTACTCCAAAAAAATCAAGCAAACATCTTATGTAAGTGCTCTAGAATGTTATCAGGAGGATCTAATACTGAAAGAATATAAGAAGGTAAGCTTTGAAGCACACTAGATATGAGAGTAGCTCTGCCTCCAAAAGACAGAAGCTTCCCTTTCCAGGAGTGTAGTTTTGTCTTCACCTTCTTAATGATATCATTATAATAATATTTCCTCCTTCTTGTGTAAATAATTGGACACTTTAGGTATGTAAAATGGGACTTACCTCTCTGAAATCCAGTTACAACACCAACAGTATCAAATAGGTCTCTTGTTACATTAGGATTGCATATATTATGAGCTCTTTGTCTTGTTAATCAGTTGACCAGATGCTTGTTCATCTAGTGCGAGCACTTCAACCACTATCCCTGAAGTATAAGGCTCAGCAGAAGCAAAGATTATTGTATCATATGTATAAGCAAAATGGTTCAAATGATCTGTCCACTTTGTCATTCCATACCCTATAAATCTTTTGTCTTCAAAGATCTTATTCAGTGATCTTGATAGCACCTTAGCAGACAGAATGAACAGTGCTGGTGACAATGGATCACTTTGTTTCACTCCTTTAGTGAACTTAAAAAATCCTAAAGATTGTTCATTGATTAGTACTGGGTACAAATTGTTGGAAAGTAGATTCCAAATGATGTTAATAAAATGCTCAGCGAATCCCATTTTTGTCACACCCCAAAACCGAGGAGCGCGACCGACGCTCAACCAAGTGAACCCGGCCAAGCAAGCCTGTTAGATTCCTTCTACCGAAACTCATTCATGAATAAAGAAAATATATGTTTTCCTTAATTAAACAATAAAGTGGTCATGTCTGCAATTACCAATTTCTTATCATAAGTTTCACCATTTTTTTAAGTCTCAAATGGACAAGTAATACAACCATAACATAGCACAGTTTATCTTTCCCAGCACCAATACACAACCTACACTATGTCTACGGAGCCTCTATTGATAAAGGATAGTACAATGACAATGTCGGCAACAAGGCCCCGGCTATACCTCAAATAGAATACACAAAGTACAAAAGATTCATGACCCCGGAATGAAGTGGGCCTCACCAAGTTAGCTGGGAAGAAGGTGCACTGTTATCCCTGACCAATATCTCCGATTTTGGAACCGCCTGCATCCATTGAAAGATGTAGCGCCCCCGGCAAAAGGGACGTTATACTATCGAATAGCAGTAGTATGTATAACTAAACACCCTCTCAATAGAATGACAAATAGTACAAACAAGATTATCATAATATCAATGAAAGCCTTAATTAACATCAAACCTCAATTTAGGATCAAGATAGTGTTCAAATTAATTTCAATATCTCACATTGGGATATTTTTAGTATTGATATACCATTGTCCACAATACAAGTACAACCGTATTCTCATTACGGAGTCTGATCACGACCCAATCAGATAGGCTATCTCATTAGAGATATCAACCACAATTACTGTCAATATCAATACCACCGTCTTTAACACGGAGTCCGGTCACGACCTGATCGTCTAGGCTATCCATTAGGGACATCGACCACAATTACAATTTCAATTACAATTTCCAACACAATCAACACCATGTGTGCGGCATAGTGTCCGATCACGACCCGAGCGGCTAGGCTGTCTTATTTGAGACATCAACCTTTTTATATCAATCATCGCATTGCATAATACTTTCACATCTTTTCATTTCGCTGGCACTAGTGGCCATAATTATAAGATCATTCTTAGAATGTTGGCCATATTCAGTATTTCATGCTCACCTTATCAATTTCAAATATCATCCTCATCATCGACAACAAACACAATTCAAATCAAAGTGTGTAGTACACATGTGAGCAATTTACAGTCTAATGCAATAGAGTTATTTTACAAATTTTTGGCATAATAGCCTTCATTTGAACTTGACTTAAAGTCGAAACATTACTAATGCACATACCATATTTTAACACATCCTCAATTGGTAACATAACTTGAATAGAGCATTTGGGATGCTTGTTGAACATATATCTTTCAACCCAATCTTACTCGGAATAGCCAATTTCATAATGAATCCCTCGGGACTTACATAATTTACATGAATATCGTGGGATTCAATTCTAAGAGAAGAGTTTAGCCAACATACCTCAATTGAGCTTCCTTAAACTCTAAAACGTTCCGGAATTCTTAGCAATTTTAATCTATTTTAGAAATATAACAAATTGAATCAAAATTAGGAAGATGATCATGGTTCTAGGTCATTTGAGCATTTTATCAAACTCTAGGTGTGCACAAGGTTTCAAGGTCATTTTGTGGAGGATTCCATCATCCCACAACCCAATCTTTACCATGCTTAGTTCAACAATCTTCCTACACCCCTTGATATCTCATGCATGTAAAATAATCAACTTTCATGCCCAAATATTATCTTGTTAATTACCCATTTTTAGATGATTTTGAAATTAGGGTTTAGGGTGTAGAATCTTACCCCTAGGATGAAGACCTAGTGAGCTTTCCTTCTTAATATTCCAAAATTTGAGTAAGAATTGAAGAACACCTTCTCACTCTAGGCCACCCTCTCTCACTCTAAAATGTTAGATTATATCTCAAAAATGGGCCAAAATGTGTATTTAACGAAGTAGGGTCGGGTTTTAAAAACTCAAAAATGAAGCTCCGGAACAGATTCTGCGGTCGCATATGCGACCACATAATAGTTATGCGGACCTCATATCGATTGGATAATTGGTGTCGAAAATGAACAAAAATCTGCCTGAGTCTGCGGTCCGCATAACTGTTCTACGGTCGCATAGTGCACCGCATAACATTTATGAGGTCACATAGTCGACCGCATAATTGCTTCCAACTGACCCAATTAACTGCCTCACTCTGCGACCATTATGAGATCCATAGAGTGATTCTGCGGTCGCATAATGGATCGCAGAATTACACTTAAACACTCAACACGTAAAATCAACTCGGCACCACGAAACATTATTTTCTTTTGCAATATTTTATGGGGCCTTACAATTTTCCTCAACACATGCAGCACGTATTTCCTAGACACTCTATCATATGCCTTAGCCATTTCAAGCTTGATGATCACATTAGCTGGCTTCCCTCTCAACCTTATATCAGTGACAACCTCCTATGTGAGCAATATTTTTTTAAATATACTTCTTCCTTTCACAAAGCCAAACTGATTAGATGAGATCAATGATGTTAAGATCTTCTCTAGTCTATCACATAACACCCTAGAGATCACATTGTTTATAAAGTCACTTAGACTTATAGGCCTTAAGTCTGAGAATGTTTGTACTTGTAGTTTCTTAGGCAGCAACACAAGTTTAGTGCGTGTTAATGGATTTTAGCAAAGATGCACCCCCATAGAACTCATGTAGTAGCTTGAAAATGTCATCACCTAAAATATCTCAACACTGTTGATAGAACATAGCAGTAAAGCCACCAGGGCCACTAGCGATATCCCCACTCAATTCAAACATAACTTCTTTAACCTCTTCCATAGTAGGGAACTTACAAAGCTCCAGATTCTGGTCCATAGAGACCATAGCAGGTACATTATTCAATAGATCAAACCTTGTATTATCCCCTTCCTGTGAGAATTTGTCTTTGGAAAAATTGCACTACAGCATTTGCCATAATATCCTGAGATTCCAGCCAAGCACCATCCCCATTCTGTATTATTTTGATTTGCATTTTTTTACCTATTACCATTGATATGGTTATGAAAAACTCTTGTATTTTTATCACCTTCAGCAAACCAGTTCATACCTGCCTTTTATTTCCAGTACTGCTCATTAATGCTTAAGTACATTTTATGCTCAGCTTGTGCCTTTTGCAACTCAATCCTATTCTCAATTGTTGGCTCTTCTTCAAATAGCATCTCCTTAACGCTGAAAATATCCTCCCTAGTAGCAAGATGCTTGAAGATATCACCATATGTAAGTTTACTCCATTGAGATAGGGTAGTCTTTACTCTTTTCAGCTTATGTTTGAACATTAAGAATGGATCCCCTATGATGTCTGACACCCAATTCTGCCTTACAACTTCTTTGAATGTATCATGCTTGGTCCGGAAATTGAGGAACTTAAAAGTTTTAACAAACTACATAGCCTCTTCCCTACAACTCAACAACAAAGGAGCATGGTCAGAACCAGTCCTTATAAGGTTCTTAACCTCAATATCTGATAAAAGATTCTAGAATGAGAGATTGACAATATTTTTGTCCAACATCTTGAAGATGCATTTTGCATTTGGTCTACCATTACACCATGTGAAAGGTCTGCCTTTGTATCCAAGATCAAACATACCACAAGAATTCACACAACATGTAAAATCTTCATACTCAGGTAGGTATACACTGGCAAATCTCCTATCTTCTCATCTTTATGTAATACAACATTGAAATCTCCTTCAACTACCCAAGGTAGCTCCATGTCACTAACTAAATAGTACATGCTGTCCCACAATTCAAGACTTCCAGGGTATAAACATTTAGCATACGCAAAAGGTCATCATGATGTGTTTGCCAATGTCATGATGATACACCATAATAGTAACATATTGCTTAGTATCTATTATTAAATATCATTCAACTACAACATCAAAGAACAACCATATATTTACCATTAATGTTTGACATAACAGCATCCATACCCAACCTTATTCTTTACATCAATGTGTCTACACTTCTGAAAAGGCTCCATCAATGCAACAATGAAGAAACCATACTCTCTTTACATACTAATCACCCTCTGAAAGGCATGTTGTGTATTAACGGACCTTATATTCCAAATAGTGGTTTTAATCATTATTTAGTCATTGATACTGCCCTCTTGAGCAAGATTATTTTATGTTGTGGAATTTCTTTGTCTTGACCTTGTTTCCTTCCCTTCTAACAATTTGTTCCACTAGCCATAGGTGATAGATCAACTTCCCTGGCTACTACAGTGAAATTTCATGTTGTTGACTCATGATCACCTGCTTCATCAACCTGCGTTTGCTCAACCATGGCCTGCTGAATCTCCAGAGATGTGACAAGGTCATGTAGCATTTTAATTTGTGACTTCAAAGGAATATTAAACTGAATTTTCAATGGTTGCCCAGTTTCAGAAGCACAAGCCATGGAACATGGCTAAATATCATCTGCTGCTTGAGGCGCTATAGCATGCTGCAGTTGCTCTCCCATTGCCTCGTTAATTACCATAGCATTTTGATCTCCAGCTCCAAAATATTCCTGCAGTATCTTAAATTACAAAGTATAGATAGATTACAGGCTAGGGTTTACTGTAGCTGCTTTTGTAGAAGTTACTATTTCATTGAGATCCATGGCCTTTACACCAACTGTTTGGTGATCCGACCTCATTGTATCATATAAGACCTCTACACTAATATTCTCAATCTAATCCCCACCTGTAACATCCATCGGAACACCTTCAACATTTGAAAAAACCTTTCCAGTAGAACTAGGGTTTACTGTTCTATTGCCCAGCTTCTTAGGTGACACTGCTACACTTGTTCCTCCAATTTTTCCACCTTCTTTTGATGCTAGTTTATCGACTCCATCTTGTAGTTTAGCTTGTTGATCATTAGAATCAAGACTACCTTCAACCATAGTATTTGAGCTAGGGTTTACTGTAGCATGTACCTTACTTAGGTATGCCTACTTTTTATGTGCATTCTCCCTTTGAGTTGTGGAATTGTCATCATAATTAGCTCTAGAGTTCTCCTCCATTAACACAACGTCATCACTCCATAATGCATTACCATAATTTGTAGCTTTATTTGTGTCAACTACCGTAGAGTCACTTCCCATCGTTTGAGAGGGAATTTCCTTTATACCCAATCCATTACATGGTGTCAACTACCCTAGTTGACATGAATAGTTGGTTGTTACATTAATTGCATCATTAAGAGCACCATATCTCCTTTGTACCCAATACATTGTCCTTTCCTTTTGTGTATCAACCCTAGTCCATGTAGCACTAGAAGTGGGTTAAGCCCCTTTGTCGCTACGGTACTCCCAGTTCCTTTAGTATTTGGACTAGATTTTTTTCCATTCTCCAGTTGTTTCTTCTCCTTCTCCTTGTTGTTTTGCTTTATCATCTACTGCTTCTCCTTATCTTTTCTATAACTGTCTTATTTTTCACTTGTAATTTGTAGCATTGGTGGTTCAATTTCCTCCCTTTCTAGTGCATCAAATTTGTTCTTTGTAGCTACTGCCTCGGCCTTGTCCTTACCCTTCACATTGTCCACTGCCTGCTCCTTTGTAGTTTCAATAACGTGGCCAATATTTTCTCCCTATACTTGTTCCTTCTCCTTTGCATCCACTCCTGCTCAACATTATTTGGAATTGGTGTCCCCAAGATTTAGCATTATTTTGATCATCAACATCCTCTTCATACTTCTTGTGTAATTAGGATAAATCACCCAACAGTCAACTTCATTATGCCCTTATTTCTTGCAAGTCTTACAATATTTTAGAAAATAATCATATTTGATTTCAATCCACTCTGACTCCTCCGGCCTAGTTTCATCAACTTCTTCTACTATCTTAATTCTTCGAGAATACTTTGCAAGTAGATTCACCTCTAATTTTACCTCTGCACAACTAGGTCTAGTACCATTTTGTATGGCCAAATCAACATGTAATGGATTACCTACTGCTATTGCTAAAGAAAAAACAAACTCCTTACCAAAAGGTTAGGAGGCAGTTATGGGAAGCTAATACAAGCGATTGCAATGGGTGTCACTTCTTCAGAATTTCCACCAGGGATTCCACTTTGTACAACGCATCTGTCACATATCTCCTTGAGATTTTAAGTAAAAAGCAGGCTTTGAATCTAGATGAATGTAATCTTCCATCAAAGAAAATATGATCAACACGTGATTATCTTCAATAAGGGAAATAGTCCCTTTAGTTAACATTAAATTGGAATCACTTTACGCAATTCATTAATCACTGGCTTTCCATACGATGATTTCCCCAACACTACTAGTTGCAATCCTTGTTTGACGATTGATTACTTCACTTCTGACTTCTTTCATTTAACTATAGGTTCCCCATGAAGAAATTCAATTGGTTCTATGGGCACGAGGGGTAGGGTTTGCATGGGTGCATTTAATGCTGAGAGTTAAAGTGATTTCGCATTGTTTTGGATTGTGTTTGAGGTTGTAGATGTTATGGGAGGTTGTAGGGGGCAACATATGACTGACCAACCTCCGTTAGAGGCTGGCCAGTGGCCGGCATGGCCATGGACGAAGCTTCAAGCAAAATTGCCTTTGAATCGCCTTTCCAATCGCCAGAGCTTCTCTCTCCCCAGGCGTTTGAATCTAGGGTTTTTAAAGTAAATATACCACTAGGCGGCTACCTAGTGGCTAATATATATGTAAGAAATCCAAAACAATATGGGTCCAAATCATACAAGATGTCCAAGCCAATCTAAAATATGCAAACTAATACTAGCTAGTACTATAGATGCCAAAACTACAACTAACAAGCTAGCTACTACAATGAGATACGATGTTTGCTTCCAAAAGCAAGTAGTGCACGTGAATCCAATGGCCAAGGGCAATAACCAAATAGTAGCACCTCCAAAGCTCTCATCAGGCGCCAGGTTATGCATTCTATAGGACACAATCCCAATGGGCACGACAAATGTGACTCCAAACAATCACACCACTACATAGATGCTATCCAGAATTGTAAGAAACATGTATTGGTACAACTTGTTCTCCTCAATGTTGCATTCCATCTCCATGTAAAATAGTCTTCTTTGTAGGTAGTTATGAGGCTGATAGGAACAAATGTATAAAATAATAACTGGATGCTTGACGGGTATGAGCGATATAGTGCCTTCTCATCTCCAGAATGAGCGTGAAACCACACTAATACCATTGGAAAATGATACAACACTATGCTGTTACAAATATATTCCACAATGTCAAGCACCAGATGCACTTTTGTCTCCAATGAAATGACGAGAACCTTCAGGTTTCTACCAAACAATGAGAACTCATAAAGAATAGTGAGGCTCATATGTGCAGTAGTATAACCCTTCAGGTAACTAAAGAGGTACCAAACCTTAGGCAGTAGAAACCTTTTACCGTGTGAACTCATATTGAATCCTAAGTGATGCATGCTTTCCCTAAATATGTTGTACGCTACCAAAATATCCCCAAAATGAGCATGATAATATTCTAATACCAATGGGAAGTAATCTAGCAACACACATAAATTAACAACAAACAAAGAAAAAGCTAGGTCAGGCAGCGTATTCAGATAAAGTGCGGAATGAGATTGTACCTGCAAAACAAATTACAAGGTTAGCTGAAACATATTCCACAACATTGCCCGCCCTTAGAACATGCTGAAAGAGTAGATTTAAATTTCTATTAATCTCCTTGATCTTCTTCACTTCTTCCCCTTTACAACAAGGAGATTCCCATTCACCCTCAATGATCTTCTTCATTACCAAAGGATCTGTCTTCAAAATTAAAGGATGAAATTGGTTTTCTACACAATATGCCTAACCTTATACAATTACTTTTGCCCCTGAAACAATATTAGTTGTCTCACATATCTCTCCTACCTTGGCATACACCAAATCACCACCACAATCTCGCACACAAAATCCATAGGAACTAGGTCCAGCATTACCTCTAGAAGAACCATCTATGTTATATTTGTACCAACTATCATAAGGAAATTGCCAGGCTACTCTCTTGATCACTACATCAGGTTTATACCCTTCAAAGTACTTGATCATGTCCATCCACAGTAATGGAATGTTTGGCATCCAAGGATACCTCACCTTTTCAAGGTAATATAGAGTCTTGTTCACCTCATGTATTACCCTATTGCAAGACACTGCACCTCCATTCTTCATTGTGTTCCTCCTCTTCCAAAGCTCCCATGAGATCACATCTGGTACTACCTCAAACAATGGCTTAATCTTGGGGAAACGTTGAGCATTCCACGTTGTTCTTATAATCTGATGTACCTGCATCATATTGACTACTATACCTGTTGCCTGAAGATAAACCTTTCATACCCTAGTTGTAGTATCACTTGTTAGGAATAAGTGTTGAAAGGTATCTTCTTGTGGTGGCAAGCAACACCAATACTTAGAAATAACCACATATCCATTTCTCCTCCAAATATCATCAGTAGTTATCTTGCCTTTCCATACTCTCCATAGGAAAAAGAGATTTTGGAACGCAAAGCTTTGGTCCACAAATCTTGAATTATGCGTTAGTAGGATCCCTATGCCTTTGAATCTGCCATGTACTACTTACTGAAAATCTGCCTGAGGCTATTTGCATCCATTTAGGTGTATCCCAGTAGTCATCACTGGCATCAAAATGTACCTCCTGCCTTATGTGATCTACAATATCTCCTGTAAGGGATTGCTCCTGTAGGTGATGTTTCCAACTGTCTTCAGTCCAAGAATCAGCCACTTCCTGCAAATCTTAATTGATTTGAAAATCTGGAGGCACAACATGATACAATGCGCCTAATCCAGTTCAGTTTTCATGCCATACATTGGTAGAACCCCTATTCATCTCCTATAGTATCTCATGTTCCACTTCTTCCCTTGCTTTCTACATATTTCTCCATATATGTGATCCCTCTCTAAATTGAACTACAATAGGTAGTTCTTTCTTGCAATACTTGTTCCACATAAAGTTTGACCATAGAGACTTAGTTGTTCTAAACTTCCACCACAGTTTGGCAAACAAAGCTTTGGATACATCAAAGAGTGATCTAAGCCTAGGCGACCTTCCTCGTTTGGTAAGCATAGATTAAGCTATCTAGTCCAATGTCTACTTCATCCTTCCTCTTTGTTACTCCAGATACACCTAGCAAAGGTCTTATGCAAATGATCCAGTACATTATCAAGAGGATCCAATACTGAATGTATATAAGGGGGTATACATTGAAGTACACTAGTAATGAGAGTTGCCTTGCCACCATAGGACAATAGTTTCCCTTTCCAGGAATGTAGCTTTGCTTTCACCTTCTTAATGACATCATTATAGTAATCCTTTCTACTTCTTGTGTAAAAAAATAGGGCATCATAGGTAAGTAAATGGGAACTCAACTTTTTGAAATCAAGTAATTGCACCTACAGAAGAGAAGAATGATCCTGCCACATTAGCATGCATGTAATATAATCTCTTGGACTTGTTAATTAGTTGACCAGAAGTGTGTTCATAATGTGTGAGAACCTCAACCACCATCCCTGAAGAATAAGGATCAGCATAAGCAAATATGATGGTATAATCAGCATAAGCCAAGTGATTCAAAGGGCCAGTCCACTTTGGCATACCATAACCTTTAAACCTTATGTCCACAAATAACTTATTCAAAGATCTTGATAACACCTCAGCTAAAAGGATGAACAATGCTGGAGACAATGGATCACCTTGTTTAACCCCTCTTGTAGACCTAAAGAAACCTGATGCTTGACCATTAACAAGTACTGAATAACAATTGTTTGATATCAGATTCCATATCATGTTGATGAAGTGCTCAGCAAATCCCATTGTTCTCAACACATGAAGTACCAATAATTCTAGGATACCCTGTGATATGCCGTACCCCTATCAAGCTTGATTAACACATTTGTAGGCTTCTCCTTTAACCTTAGATCAGTGACAACCTCATGTGTAAGTATGATATACTCAAAGATACTTCTTCCTTTAACAAATCCAGATTGATTGGAGGAGATCAAAGATGGTAAATTCTTCTCCAATCTATCATGTAGTACTGTAGAGATCACCTTATTTATGAAATTACTTAGACTTGTAGGTCTTAAGTCTGAGAATGAATGAACCACAAGCTTCTTAGGCAGTAGAACTAGGTTGGCGTGAGTTAGTGATTTTGGTAACGAAGCACCACTGTAAAATACCTACAGCATATTGAAGATATCCTCACCTACTATGTACCAACACTTTTGATAAAAGACAGCAGTGAAGCCATCAGGTCCACCTGCACTATCTCTACTCAAGGCAGAGATTGCTCCCTTAACCCCCTCTATAGTTGGCATCCTACATAACTCAATGTTTTTATCCACTGTAACCATAGAAGGCACATTATTCAGAAGTTCAAAGTTAGTAGGATCTCCCTCATGAGTAAACGGATTTTGAAATAAGTCTATTGCTGCATTGGCCAATAATTCTTGTGATTCAATCCACACCCCATCTCCATTTTGAATTCATTTAAGTTGCAGCTTCTGCCTCTCGCCATTTACATTGTTATGAAATAATCTGTATTTCTGTCTCCTTCTTAAAACCATGTCATACATGCCTTTTATTTCCAGTATTATTCCTCAATGCTTAAGTATTTCTTCAACTCAGCTTGTGCCTTTTGAAGAACAATCATATTATCAATAGTTGGCTCCTCCTCAAACAACATTTCCTTGATTCTTACTATATCTTCTCTTATTGCTAGCTCCTTGAATATATCTCCAAATGTTAGCCTACTCCATTTAGATAATGCTATCTTCACCCTCTTCAATTTCTGCTTGAACATTAAGAAGGGATCCCTAATGAAGTCTGCCACCCAATTCTGCCAGACTGCCTTTTTGAAAGTCTCATGCTCTGTCCCGGAATTATGAAATCTGAATGGCTTCACAAATTGTGTTGCATTCTCTCCGCAACTCATCAATAAAAGGTGCATGATCTGAGCATGTTCCGATAAGATGTTCTACCTCGATGCGAGGAAAAATAGTTTGGAAAGGAAAATTGATAATTATCCTGTCCAACCTCTTGGATATACATTCAGCATTATGCCGCCCATTCTACCAAGTGAATGGGTTTCCTTTATATCCAAGTTCAAACAAGCCACATGGGCTCACACAAAATGTAAAATCCTCATACTCTAGATGAAAAACTGGAAGACCTCCTATCTTTTCTTCTTCACTCAAAACAACATTGAAGTCTCCACCAATAACCCAAGGCAATTCCATGTCACTAGTAAAATAGTACCAATTTTCCCACAATTCCATTCTTTCAAGAGATGAACATTTAGCATAAACAAAAGTCATCGTGATATGCTTACCGATACCTTGATATTCACATGCTGTTCAGTATCAATCTACAATTCCCACTCCACAACACGGTTCAAGAAAAACCATATTTTACCATTTATGTTTGTAAATGCAGTATACATTCTGTCATGACCCAAACTGGAGGGCCATGACTGGTACCCGAGCCATACCTACCGAGCACCAACGTATATTTTATCTAACCATTCTTATTATCTATAAGGGCCAATATGATCAAAATAAATGGTAGACATGAATCATGAAAAACCAATAATGGCAGATAATGGCATGAACATACATAACATGGGCCGACAAGGTTGTCATGAAGCTATATATAAGGTATGAGCTAACAAGCTGCCATGAGAGACTACATAAGAATAGTCAGCCGACAAGGCAATCTAACTATGCATGAGTAGACACCTGGCTATGAGCCTCTAAAGGAACATAAGTGCTGCAACATTGCTAGAACATGGCCCCGATATACCCATAATGTGTATAACAAAAATGCATACCAAGACCACGATAAGTCCGGAGAAGGGATCTCGCCAATAACCACAAAACTGGGAAACATACTATGGTAGGGGAGCTACGTCTACCTGTCTATCAAGACCTCAACATGACATGCATTGTCCACAAATAAAAGGGACATTAGTATGAATAAAGTACCGAGTATGTAAGGCATGAAGGCATAAATAAGAACAGTAATGTATGCAGGGATAGAGAATATACAACTTCTAGTATCTGAGTGCCTCTGAGGATGACTGACATGAAATTCGTGATGTATATGTATATATATATATACACATATACTTTTAAAAACATATGCCTCTGTGGTCATCGTCATCATACTATGCCGGCCGTAATAGGCTCGGTAAAAATGCACCCGGCCATCACAAGGCTCGGTAGAATCGTATCTGGCCACATGGAGCTTGGTAAAACCCAACTTATCGGTGGTTGCACAATAGGTGTCGTACCCAGCCAACTATAGAGCGGCTCGGTAGAGTAAAATATATACTGGTCCTGATATATATATATATATATATATATATATATATATATATATATATATATATGATGCATGTTGAACTCATTTGAACCACATTCTGAACCTTTCGGAGTGACATAAGTTCGGTATCCTCCGTACATGTTAGTAAGACTAAATTTTCCTCAAGAATCTTATAATAATCAGGAAGTGCCAACAACATTGATAACATAAGAATATGATAAGTAACATCAACATCAATCGTTCAATAATAAGGGAAACAATGTAAGTAGTGCTAGCTTCTAAGAGTGGAGTATCTTTGGAAGCTCGTGTATTACATTGTGTACAATCGGAGTCGTGCAAAAGAAGGAAAGGGATAGCCTCACATACCATATATATGCTTCCCAACCTCAAGCTATACAAATGTCACGCCCCGAACCTGGGGGCGAGACCGGCACCCGGTGCCTCACCTATCCTTGCGTACCAACTTGCGCCTAAGGGACTCTAAACATATAATGTCATACTTTGGCCATGGTCCGCATTGCAAGACAATTGCGAATGCTGACTAAACATTAATATAAAGCTGGGCCGACAAGGCCGTCATAACTGCTATGGCTGGCAATCCAACAAAATATACATAAAAGGCTTACAAGCCCAACATACTGCACTAACTGACAGGATATGTCTACATGCCTCTACTGATGTATATACTGTGATCGGAATAGGGCTCCGACTTACTCATAACATATATACATATATACATAAGATGTACATAAAGCTCTAGTCCCGAGAACTCCGAAGGGCATGGAGCTTACCGATCAAGCTAAACTCGGTCAACACCTAATAGGGAGGTCTACCCGTCTGTCTGTCTGACCCTGCATGCATGAAATGCAGCACCCCCAAAAAAGGGACGTCAGTACGAAATAATGTACCGAGTATGTAAGTCAATATACTGAAAGCTGAAACTGAATTGATAATATAATAACTGAAAGTAACTGGAAGTCAAAGATAATCTGAAGATATGCTTACCTGCTGATACTGATTCAACTATCTCAATATAGTAAGTAAAATAGTTGTACGGCCCTATAAGGCTCGGTATATATATGTATCACTGCTCTGTCGTAGTAGGCTCTCTCATAGGCGCTCGGCCATACTAGGCTATGTATCTCGCCAATTGGGCTCGGTCATAGGCGCTCGGCTATAGTAGGCTCGGTATATAACTTAGCATCTGATCATAGGTTGCCCAATAGGGGCCTGCCCATCGATTATAGCTCGATAGTAATGAAAATATTGTAATACTGTATATATAGACTCTCTGCTCTCTTGACTGAAAAAAAAAAGAAATGCTCAATTGAATATGAAGTCCCGATAAGGAGAATATTTTAACTTACAAGACTAGAAAAATATACTTAAATTCCAGGACATGAATCTTTTTCTTTATACCTCATTATCAAACTTGTGTAATTACGAGATCATGCAAACTGGAGGAAGAGCTTAGCCTTAACATACCTGGTCCGGTTCTCCGTACAATCCCTCTAACACACGACAATCGCGACAAAACACGTGACGGCAAGACCGGAGTAGGAAAAACCCATACGATGTTCTTGAAAAAGATTGCACCGTACTCCTATAGAATCGCGAAATCTCGTTGCTAATTTTTCTAAGAAGTTTCGTATGAACTTAAGTAACTTACTTTTCTTATCAAGTATCATCTTGGAGTAAACCTTCTTACTGACCCTTTTCATTAATTTCAGAGCCATCAAAACGAATTCAAAATGGGTTTTAAGTCTTTTTCTAATGAAATGTTGTTTTGTATCCCAAGTCCTTGAAATGAAGTGTCTTGCCATTATCATTTAGGTTGCCACCTTTCCATTCCATTGGAAGAGTCATGAATATGGACAAGGCCTTGCTGCCATGTGGGGATGGGTGGGTAAATTTTAATCTTATCCGATAATTAATTAATTAATTAGGTAATATCCCGCTACCCGGTAATTAATCAATTACCCGCATAATTAAGAATTATCTCAAATTACTTAAAATTTTACTTATTTTTAATACACTTTATACACCTTACTATCATGTCCATGTGGTACTTTTTATGGTACTAGTCCATAAATATCAGGTATTTTAGCTTGGGCCGTATTTTATCCCAAAATGACAAATTTCGACGAAAATTATTTTCTTCGATTTGCTTACCCTCTTACCTTCACGAATTTACTTATCCCTTGTTTGAAATAGCATAATACTTGTAACCTCAAAATAATCTCATTCCCGAGCTTGCATCAATTTAATTATGGCATACATTCACGTACGAAAATATGGGGTGTAACAGCAAATGTCACAACTCCTTAGTCTACAACATGAGAAATGACACTATCGTTATCGTTTACGCGTCGTAACTATTATATATCGACCGCAACATATTTTATGATGAAACGGACAGTAATGAACAAACATCCCAAACAATATCAATAATAATCATATTAAGCATCCAAAAATAGTCCACCAACTAACAACATTACTAACAAGTTCTAACTTCAACGACTTAGCCACAACTTGGATAATCCTAAATACATGTAGAGTAATAGGTTCCCTACCTTTAAATAGATATAAAAACACCAATTTTACCTTAATACACCACGAAATATCCTTCCAATGCTGCCACAAGAACAAGGAAGAGAAACTAGCAATCATTTAGTGTTTTTCGGCACTAGAATCACTTTGGAACACTTGAAATAACCTAGTGTTGATATTAAAAAGTTGAAGGAGTATTTTACAGAACATAAACCACTTAAAAAAACAACCCACATGCGATGGAATCACACAAAAAATAGCAACAACAAAAAGAACAAGAAACTTACTAGCGCCATAGGATTCCGGAACACTTGATTTGTGTTGTTTGCCCTTTGTTTGAATCTTGGATCACGAGAGAACCTTGAGATAGTGTTTTTAGGTGTCTAGGGTCCGAATATAATGAAAATAATGAGTTAAAACGGGGCTAAGTCATCTCATATATATCAATATAACTCAACCGCCTATGTGTGCCCCATAGAGAGATGCTTGCGCAGTACATGGAGCACATGCCACAAGCATTGCATCAATAACTCTATAGTTTTTAAGGACTATAGCTTGCCCAATTTCATCATGTGCCCTCATTGTTGCCTCCTGTAACACCTCAGAGTTCTTCTCCATGACCCCGAAATTCTCCCGCATCACCATAAATTGGAGCTCATATACTGAACCCATGTTAGGGTTTCCTTTAGCTTGACGTGTTGAAATTATTGTTCCATTGAGATCAGTAGAAGTCCTTTTTGAGTGATGGATTGTTTCATGATGGTAGTCTATTATGACATATTTTAGACGTTTATTTCACTCTATTTTACTGCACTTTAATTGTGTTTAAGCTTTAATCGCTAATATTTTGGACTTATTGTGTGTTTTATGCAACGTAGGAGTGATTCCGAGTGATGTAAATATTACGGAGCTTATTCGAGTGATTTGGAGCTTTGAAGTCTGAGTAAAAGCTTAGGGGACTATGCCGGGATCACGTTCGGGGGTCGAGAACCACGTCTGGATATCAAAAATCAAGAAAAAAGCTGCTTGTTGAATTTGCATGCTCCCTGATAAACCCCACTACCACACCGCGTGGCGCGTTGCCCCATGCGGCACTCCTATGCATGTTTTACAAAGTAACAATCCAATTTCGCCTAGGAGAAGGTGGTTTCATTTGGCCCGGCCCTACTTAGTATAAATACGTGTAAAAATGTTATTTTTAGGACTTTTGACACATCTTAGACCTAGGGAATCTAAAGAGGAGGTGAAAAATCTAGAGCACAAGGATTTTATCACTCAATCCTCACTTTTATTTTTGGACCGTTTTATGATGAATTACTCCATATACATGGAGTAGTTCTCTTTAGGGTTTGATGGATTTGGTGTATTGATATTTGTTTGTGGATATTAACTCCAGTTTTATGCATTGAATCGTTTTGGATGTTTTAACCGTTGCATCTATATTCACTTGTTTATGTAATTGAGAGAGGCATAACTTGTGATATCTTTGCATTATGTTTTGTTGGTTGAAGTCATTAATTCTTCTTAGTAATCGGAATAGGTTAGTTCAATTATTTGTTAAACCTAGTTAGGAGGATAATCGAGATAGGTTCTCCTAATGACCAATCGACTACGAATTCTTGCATATCTTCACGTACTTAAAATTGGTTCATCTTGTGAGGTTGAAACTTAATCGTGCGAGGAGTTTCTGCTAAAAAATTGAACTAATAACCAAGTGAATTCGAGAGACTCACTTGAAATTTAGAAGCGAATTATCTAGAGTTAAATCCCAAACCTTTGTCTCGCACCTATCCTATTAACTCTATCTTCTCCAAATTGATAACCTTCCTTGCTTATTACTTGTGTTGATTGTCATTAGCCAATAGTTTAGACTCTTAGTTAATTTTAGTTTCAATCACACAAATCTAAATTGTTGATTATATTGGATAGCAATCTAGCTATGAATTACAATAATACTGTTTAACTCCAATCCATGTGGATATGATATTATAATTTACTTTATTCGACTAGAGAGCATATTTAGGTATTTGTTTTGCACTAGTCAAATTTTGGCGTCGTTGCCCGGGATTGGAAATCAATAGTTTATTTTTATTTAATTTTTCTCTGTTTATGTTTGGTGTTCTTTAACTCTGTGCAGGCTACATGTTAGATTGGAGCATGACTCGATCTTCTATGAAGGAATTGCTACCATACGAACCAAAAATCGAGAATATCTTTCCCGAGGAAGGACAGAAATATCTTTGAGAATATAGAGAAGGTTGGGCAATCCTAAAACAAGAAAATTATGGCTGGAGATGATGATAATATTTATTTTGCTACGAGATTGGCAGCCCAACTAAGAGAAAATGCTGCTCAGGATGCTGAGGAATGAGCTTTTAGAGATGCACAAATTGCATATGAAGAGGAAGGGGCTCGGAGAATTGCTCAGAATCAGCCTTTGGTTCAAGATCAGTTCGGAAACATAGCTCCCAGTGCTGGTGGACCACTTGGCAATTATGCTAGACCGGTCTACAACCAAGGCTTATCCAATGTGAGACCACCTTCAGTCGCAGTCAATAATTTCGAGTTAAAGTAAGGGTTGATCCAACCCTTCCAAAGCAGTTGTGTCTTCAGAGGAAAGCCAAGCGAAGATCCAAATAGCCATCTAATGGACTTGGAGGAGATTATAAATACCTTTCAATACAATGGTGTGTCACAAGATGGAGTTTACTTAAGGGCATTCCCCTATACTAGTTTCGAAGCGTGCCCCAAGGATCAATTAGAACATGGGAGGAGATGACCAGAACATTTCTTGCCAAATACTTCTCCTCAACTAAAACGGTCAACTTTAGAAGAGAAATCCATAACTTCTTCCATAATGATACTGAAACTATGTTTGAAGTGTGGGAGAGGTTTACAGAGATAGTGCGAAAGTGTCAATATAGTGGAATTGAACTTTGGATGCAACTCCAAGACTTTTAGGATGGATTGACGCTGGCCTCACGGAGAACATTAAGTAATGCAGCTAGAGGCCCGTTGATGAAAAAGACTCTAAAGGAGAAAGTCACAATTCTAGATGAGTTATCTGAAGATGCAAATCAGTGGCCCTCTGAGATTACTGAAAAAAGAAGATCAACTGGTGTTCACCAGGTTGATGCCAACACATCTATGCAGGTACAAATTGATGCCATGGAAAAACAAATAAGGAATCTAACCTTAGATTCGATACATAATGAGCCTCATGCAGAATGTGACATATGTACAAGAGGACACCCTACTCATGAGTGTCAAGCCTCAATTTAGGAATTTAATGATGTGGGTAATAATAACTTCAATTCAATGGGTTAGAAGCACCTCGATTTTTCATGAAGTTCACTTGCGGTACAGCAAAAGCATTGAATCAAAATAACTCCAGATTTAAAGGAGCTCCTGGTTTTGTGAATCAACCGAGGCTGCATTTTCAACCTCAAAAGCCAATTCAGTTTGGGTTAGAAGATCTGATGAAGTCATTCATTCTCAAAATGGATGAGAGGCTTGATGCTCATGGTGCAGCTATCAAAGAACTTGGGACATGTTTTCGTAACTTAGAGAGATAAATGGGACAAATTGTAACTATATGTCTGAGAGAATCTCAGGTTCTCTACCAGCTGCAACTGAGAAGAATCCCAAAGAAATAGTAAATAATGTGACCTTGATAAGCGAGCAAGTGTTGAAAGATCCCCCTCCAATCCAAAAAGAGGTGATACTTGGAAAAAAAGTGGGAAAAGAGCTGAAAATTGAAGATGATAAGAAGAAAAAGAAAGGCATGAAAGGAGTAGAGAAAAAGAAGGAAACGTCGACAAGGGAGGAATCTAATGAAGAGAGCAAGTACATGCCTGCTTTACCTTTTCCCCAAATTCTATCTTATGCTAAGTTCTTGAAGGAGATCCTTACAAAGAAGAGAAATATAGAATAGACCTCAATGGTAAAGCTCACAGAGCATTGCAGTGCAATCATGCAAAACAAACTCCCACAAAAGTGTGGAGATCGAGAGAGTTTTACTATACCTTGCTCTTTAGGCACTATTAATTTTGATAGGTCTTTGTGTGATTCGGGTGCCTCTATTAATTTAATGCCATTGTCTATTTAGAGGAAACGAGAGAAGGAGATTGGAGAGATAAGGTCAGCATCAATATCTTTGCAGCTGGCTGATCAAACGACTTTGATACCCAATGGGATAGTGGAAGATGTTTTGGTTCGGGTAGATAGATTCATATTTCCTGTAGATTTCATAGTGGTGAATATGGAGGAAAACAAGGAGGTCCCACTCATCCTAGGAAGAACATTTTTAGCAACAGATAGAGCAATACTGGATATACACAATAGAAAACTCATGCTTAGAGTGGGTGAGAAGACTGTAACTTTTGAGATGAATGTAGCAAATGGAGTGAAAAAGGAGAAACCAACTATAAGTGTTGAGGGGAAGGTGAAGAACTCGAAAGAAAAAGTTGCAGTGATTGAGAAAACTAAGTGTAGGGTGTACCCCAAGAAGGCCGAGAAGAAGTTATCTGCATGGATGTGTGCATTAATTACATCTTCGTTAATTTGCATTATCATCTTATGGTTGTTTCTTTAATTCTAGTTCTAACTTGTGAATTGTTGTAGCTACCAATTCACCCTACTATCTATGCTATGCTTGGGAAAGCCGTGTTTAGATTAGAGTAGAATTAAAGAGAGTTTGTTTTTGAACCCGTGGCTCGGGGAACGATTTCGCGGTTAGGATAGGAATATACCTAACAGTTTTGCTTAGTTAAAAACCATATTATATTCGTTCATGATAGACTCAATACCATAGGAATATAGGATTGATATATTGTGGACAAGCGAGTAGTATTGTAGGAACATGCTATTCATATAAAGGATCCATTCAATTAGAAATCTTTGATAATCTGGATTAACAAGTGTAGTAATTGAACTTAATAGGATTGATAAACCGACCACAACCCTAGAATCTTCATCTCCTCCGAGTAAAATCCAAACACCCATTTGCATCCCTGATAAATTAGCAAATTACTTGTTCAATATTTGCTAAGGTAATTTATTAGATAAACAACATTATTGATTATCTTGGACATTTAGTTGGTTTTAGTTTTCTTAGTTAACGATCAATCTAAGTCTCTGTGGGTTCGACATCCGACTTTTGAGTCACTTTATTACTTGATATCCGCGTATACTTGCGTGTACTTAGAGAACCGACAATTGTTTTGGCGCCATTGTCAGGGACTTAGTTAATGATTGTTTATTTAATTTAATCTTTCATTCGTTATTTTTTCAAGTTTTAATATTTAGTTTGCTTTATATGTTATAACGCAAACTCTTCTCTTGAATGAGGAGGAGTAGAGGCGCAAACAATCTCTTTCCTCTTGATCCTGAAATCGAATGAACACTTCATAGAGTGAGGAGGGAAGTCGAAGCTAGAACTAGAATGGAAAGAGAGTTTGACATCGTAGTTCGACCACATCCAATAGAGATGGCAGGTAATGAAGAACGTCCGGTGATAGATGTTGCAAGGCCCAATCTTGCTAACATGACTCAGGCTATTATGAAGCCTGATATCACGGGCCACTTTGAACTCAAACAATACATGGTACATCTGATTCATTCCACATGGCAATATGTGGGTCTATCTCATGAAGACCCGTAGAGGTACATTCAGAACTTCCTGGAAATTACGGACACTTACAATTATCCGAACGTTTCCAAGGACTATGTCAGAATGACATTGTTTCCCTTTTCACTTCTGAGGGTAGCTAAGGAATGGTTGCAAAAGGAGCCCGCGAACTCAATCCACACTTGGGATGATCGTGTTTTTTCCCACTAAGAAGACTAAGTTGCTGAGGAGCCAGATTCTTGGGTTTCAATAACGATATGGCGAGACTCTTTATGAAGCATGGGAAAGATACAAGAAGCTACTCAGAGACTGCCCACATCATTGTCAAACTGATGAAGTGTTGGGTCACACTATCGTCGATGGGTTGGACGGGACATCGATGATGAATCTTGAATCAGTATGTGGGGGTAGTTTCATGCCAAGACCGTATAGTGAAATCTAGATCCTGCTAAACAATTTTACTGCTAATGATAATAATTGGCAAGGAAATGGGAAGCCACGAAGAGCACTTAAACAAAAGGCAGCAGGTGTGATTGAGCGTGATGATTTCTTAGCCATGAGGGTCGATATAGCGAGATTAGCAAATAAGATGAATAAAATGACATTACACCAAGCAAAACAGATGTAGCATGGGCAACAAATGTCTACTTGTTGCGAGTTATGTGGTAAAGGTCACACAAGTGACACATGACTAGTTAATACTGAATCCATCTAATATGTGGGGAAACAAGCTCGAGGACCGATGACTCAAAATGCTCAACATGGCAACACATACAATCCGAACTGGATGAATCATCCTAACTTCTCTTGGGGTCGAAATCAGAATATCAGGCCTCGAGCTAATTACAATCAGCCTCCCCAACCCCCACAACAAGCAGAAGAGAGTTTGACTAACTTGATGAAAAAGATCTTGATAGACAATCAAAAAGTGATGGCTGAGAATAAAAAATTGCGCACAGAGTTAAGAAATCTAGAGAGGCTGTCACGACCCAAAATCTCCCTCCGTGAACCGTCGTGATGGCACCTAGTATCTAAGACTAGGTAAGCTTAACACTTGCGGAAATGAAATTAAAAGCGTGAAAATTAACAACTAACAGTAAAAGATATTTTAAATAAACATTTGAGATGCCGCTCGGCATATACAATAATCACTCTAGAAATGTACACAACTCTCCCAAGACCCGGAAAATCGTAAGTCACAAGCTTCTACGAAGTTCTAACTGTTCTAAACATCAGTGTCTATAGAAATAAGAGAAGAATCAACATAGGGGGATAGAGGGGGAATCCAAGGATCTGCGGGCGCGGCAGATGTACCTTGAACTTCTCTGAAAACAGCAGCTACTGCAACTAAGGGTGAGGTTGGTAAAAGGAACCTGGATCTGCACACGAAAAACATGTGCAGGAAAGGGCATGAGTACACCACAGAGGTACCTAGTAGGCAGGAGAGTATAACAATATAATAAGAGACTGGAATTTAAAGAAGAGAACATAGCAAAGTAGCAACGCAAAACACAAGGATAAATAGCAGGGGATCTCCCGAGATACCGTTTCGTCGGCCGAAAATTAAAGTGCAAGGAGATCTCCCGAAGTACCGCCTCGTTGTCTCAAAAGTAAATATGCAGGAAGAACTCTCGAGGAACCTCCTCGTAGTCTCAAAAGTAAATGTGCAGGGAGAACTCCCGAGGAACCGCCTCATAGTATCAAAAGTAAATATGCAGGGGGATCTCCCTGGATACCATCCCGTAGTCAAAAGTAAATACACATCTCAAACGAATGAATATGATAGATACAACAAGAAAACCTACAATTTAGACTAAGTACAAGTCAAGAAAGAAGCAGGATTTACTAAACATCCTACAAAGAGTTCAAATAAGCAATTAAGATACGCAGACATGTTATTCTAGGCTAACAGGATAACTACACATGCTCGTATACTCAGATAAGATGAAAATAGGCTATTACTCTGTAAAAATCAGGTTTTTCCACAAATAGCCCATGTACGCACTCGTCACCTCGTGTAGACGGCGCTCACATATCATAACAACACCAAATCCTAAGGGGAATTCCCCCACACAAGGGTAGGCAAGCCACTTACCTTGAACCAAGCTCAATCAATCCGTAACAATGCTTTTTCCATGAAAATCCGACTCCGAATGGTGCAAATCTAGCCAAAATCAATTACATAACATAAATATAACTACAAAGAACTAATCTAGCGACTAAAATCAAAGCTAAAGCAAGAAATTAGAAAATAGCCCCAAAAAGTCTTCCCGGGCCCACGTCTTGGAATCGGGTGAAAGTCACAAAATATGAACATTCATTCACTCACGAGTTCACTCGTACAAAAATCATCCAAATCCGATGTAAAAATCCCAATCAAAGACCAAAATCTTAGTTGAATAACTTCTACCATTGCTCCCCAAATTTCGCAACCAAATTTCTTAATTAGATGATGAAATCAACCATAGATTAGAGGAATATAACCAAAAAGGAGTTAGGAATCATTACCCTAAAGCTTCCTTTGAAAATCTCTTGAAAAATCGCCAAATTCCGAGCTCTCAAGTCCAAAAATGAAGAATGAAATCACAACCTCGCACTTAGGTCTTTTCTGCCAGTAAACTCACATCTGCGAGCCTTCAACCGCACCTGCGAAAATACCATCACAGGTGCAAAAAATCACTAAAGGGGCTGGGACTGCATCTGCAGCAAGGGGGCCGCACCTGTGCGTGCGCGCCTGCGGAGCATTGTCCGCAGATGCAGAATTGTCCTCGCACCTGCGATCCCTTCACCGTGCATGTGTTATCTCTCTCGTATCTGCAGGCATTGCAGATGCGGAATTGACCTCGCACCTGTGATCCCTGGCCACGCTTCCAATCTCTGCTTCTGCGCTTTATGCGCCTCACGTGTGATCCTGCACCTGCGGTCTCCCTGCCGCACGTGCGAAAATACTAGATGCTTGAAGACTTCAGCAACAACACAAATCCAACTTTTGATCTGTTCAGCACTCAAAACTCACCTGAGGCCCTCGAGACCGCAACCAAACATACCAACCAATCATTAAAACATCAAACGAACCTAGTCGAGTCCTCAAACCACCTCAAATAACATTAAAATCATGAATCATCCTCCGATTCAAACTTAAAGAACTTGAAACTTCCAAATTCGACAACCGATGCCGAAACTGACCATATCACGTCCGATTGACCCCAAATTTTGCACACAGGTCATATTCAAAACTACAAACATACTCCAACTTCCAGAATTGGAATCCGACCCCGATATAAAAAATTTCACTACCGGTCCAAATCTCAAAAAATTAGACTTTTGCAATTTCAAGCCTAAATGGGCTACAGACCTCCAAAACACTATCCGGACACGCCCCTAAGTCGAAAATCACCTAACGGAGCTAACAGAACTGACGAAACTCCATTCCAGAGTCGTCTTCACACAGTCCCGTCTATGTTCCCAATGCTAAGGCTTAAACCTCCATTTAGGGACTAAGTGTCCCAAATCACTCCAAAAATCAAAACGAAACCTCCCGGCAAGTCACAATAACAGAAATAGATATGGGAGAAGCAGTTAATAGGGGATCAGCGCTATAACTCTCAAAATGACCGGTCGGGTCGTAACATCCTTCCCCTCATAAAATAATCGTTCGTCCTCAAACGAGCATAAACACATACCTGAAGTGGTGAAAAGATGAGGATAACGGCTGCGCATAACATGCTTGGTCTCCCAAGTCATCTCCTCGCCCCGCTGACCCCCCACTGAACCTTTACGGAAGCAATGTTCTTTGACCTTAGCTTTCGAACCCGCCTGTCCAAAATAGCCACTAGCTCCTCAACATAAGATAGATCCTTGTCTAACTGGACTGAAGTGAAATCCAATACATGAGCCTGATCATCGTGATACTTCCAGAGCATAGAAATATGGAATACTGGATGGACCCCTGCAAGATTGGGAGGCAAGGCAAGCTCATAAGCAACCTCCCCAACACGCCGCAATACCTCGAATGGACCAATGAACCTTGGGTTCAACTTGCCCTTCTTCACGAACCTCATAACGCCTTACATAGGTGAAACCCAGAGCAAGACCCGCTCCCCAACCATGAATGCAACATTGCGAACCTTCCGGTCCACATTGCTCTTCTGTCTGGATTGGGCTGTGCGAAGTCGATCCCGAATCACTGTTACCTTATCCAAGGCATCCTGAACTAAGTCTGTACCCAATAATGTGGCCTCGCCCGGCTCAAACCAACCCACTGGAGACCGAAACCGCCTACCATACAGAGCCTCATACGGTGCCATCTGAATGCTCGACTAATAACTGTTGGTGTAGGCAAAATTCTACAAGTGGAAAGAACTGATCCCAAACACCCCCAAAATCTATCACACAAGCGCGGAGCATATTCTCCAGTATCTGAATAGTGCGCTTGGACTGTCCGTCCGTTTGAGGGTGAAATGCTATGCTCAACTCAACCTGAGTACCCAACTCCTATTATACAACCCTCCAGAACCGTGTTGTAATTTGCATACCCCGGTCAGAGATGATAGATACCGATACGCCAGGAAGCCTGACGATCTCGTAAAGGTTAATTCTAGCCATCTGCTCGGAAGAATAAGTAGTCATCACAGGAATGAAATGAGCTGGCTTGGTCAGCCTATCCACAATCACCCAAACTGTATCAAACCTCCGCTGAGTCTATGGGAGTCCAACAACGAAATCCATAGTGATCCGCTCCCATTTCCACTATGGAATCTCTAACTTCTTAAGCAACCCACTCGGCCGCTGATGCTCATACTTCACCTGCTGGCAATTTAGGCACCGAGCCACATACTCCACTATGTCCTTCTTCATTCTCCTCCACCAGTAATGCTACCTCAAGTCCTAATACATGTTTGCGGCACCCGGATGAATGGAGTACCGCGAGCTATGAGCCTCCTGAAGAATCAACTCACACAAACCATCTAACTTAGGCACACATAGCCTGCCCTGCATCCTCAATATGCCATCATCCCCAATAGTATCCTCCTTAGCACCCCCGTGATGAACCGTGTCCTTAAGGACAAGTATATGGGGGTCATCATACTGACGCTCCCTGATGCGATCATAAAGAGAAGACCGAGAGACCACTCAAGCCAACACTCGACTCGTCTTAGATATATCCAATCTCACAAACTGGCTGGCGGAAGCCTGAACATCTAATACTAAGGGTCTCTATGCTACTAGAAGATATGCTAAACTCCCCAAACTCTCTGCTAGGCTACTCAAAGCATCAACCACCACATTGGACTTCCCCGGGTGGTACAATATGGTGATATCATAGTCCTTAAGTAGCTCCAGCCACCTCCACTGACGCAAGTTAAGATCCTTTTGCTTGAACAAATGTTGCAAACTCCGATGATCGGTGTAAATCCCACAAGGAACACCGCACAAATAGCGCCGCCAAATCTTCAGGTCATGAACAATAGCTGGTAACTCAACGTCATGGACATGAAAGTTCTTCTCATGCACCTTCAGCTGTCTAGACACGTAGGCAATCACCCTGCAGTCCTGCATCAACACCGCGCCAAGACCAATCCGCGACGCATCACAATATACAGTGTAAGACCTCGAACCTGTAGGCAATACTAATACTGGGGTGCAGTCAATGCCGACTCGAGCTTCTGAAAGCTCCCCTCACACTCTTCTATCCACCAGAACGGAGCACCCTTCTGGGTCAGCCTAGTTATAGGAGCTGCAATATATGAGAATCCCTTTACGAAGCGATGGTAATAACCCGCCAAACCAAAAAACTACGGATCTCCGTAGCTGATGATGGTCTAGGCCAACTCTGCAATCCCCCTTAATCCCATCACTTGATACTATATGGCCTAAGAATGCCACTGAGTCTAGAAAAAACTCACACTTAGAAAATTTTGCATATAACATATTTTCTCTCAACGTCTGAGGCACAGTCCTCAGGTGCTGCTCATGATCCTCCCGAGTCCGGGAGTACACCAGAATGTCGTCAATAAACACAATGATGAAAGAGTCTAGATAAGGCTGGAATAACGATGCATCAAGTGCATAAAGGCTACTGGGGCATTGGTCAGCCCAAAAGACATAACAAGAAATTCATAGTGACCATATCGGGTCCTGAAAGTAGTCTTCGGGATATCTAGCTCCCGAATCATTAACTGATGATATCCTGAATGTAAGTCAATCTTGGAGAACACTCTGGCACCCTGTGACTGATCAAATAAGTCATCAATGCGAGGCAATGGATACCTGTTATTCACTGTAACTTTGTTCAACTGACGATAATCAATGCACATATGCATAGAACCATCTTTTTTCTTCACAAACAAGATAGGAGCACCCCAAGGTGACTCACTGGGCCGAATGAAGCCCTTATCAAGCAGCTCTTATAACTGCTCCTTCAACTCCTTCTACACAGGAGGAGCCCTACGATACGGTGGAATAGAGTTGGGCTGAGTGCCCTGCAACAAATCAATGCCAAAATCAATATCTCTATCAGGCGGCATGCCTGGAAGATTAGCTGGAAACACATATGGAAAATCCCTCACTACTGGGACTGACTCAACTGTAGGGCTATCAATAATGACATCTCTCGCATAAGCTAGATACGCATCACACCCCTTCTCAACCATTCGTTGAGTTTTAAGAAATGAAATAACTATGCGGGGAGTATACTCTAAGGTACCTGTCCACTCTAATCGCGGTGATCCTGGCATAGCTAGCGTCACAGTTTTAGCGTGACAATCAAGAATAGCATAATGGTGCGACAACCAGTCCATGCCCAAAATAACATCAAAGTCTACCATACTGAGTAATAATAAATCGATTCTGATCTCAAAACCACTAAAAGCAATCAAACACGAATGATACACGCGGTCCACAATAAGAGAATCTCCCACAGGAGTAGACACATAAACAGGGGAATTCAAAGAATCCCGAGATACACCTAAATGTGGGGCAAAACAAGAGGACATATATGAATACGTAGAGCCTGGGTCAAATAATACTGACGCATCTCTATGACAGACTGGAACAATACCTGTAATGGTAGAGTCAGAAGCAACTGCCTTTGCACAAGCCGGAAGAGCATAATACCTCACAGGAGTGGTTGAATGTAACATTTAGTTGCTTCATGTTTTCTTTTCTAGTACCAAAACGCCTACGAACCCATTCCAAGGTTGATTCATTCTTATTACCCTCCTCATTCCCAGTATCAATAGAAGTAGGAGAGGTTTCCTTAGCCACACTTTGAGCTATATTCCCTTTAGGTGTGGGACTCCCAGAAGGTGTAGGATTCAAAGTGTTCTCCTTATTTGACTTGGTTTTCTCATTGTCTAGCACTTTATCCACTGCTTCCTTTTTTACTCGTTTATGCTCTTCAATTTCATCTTGATCCACCATTGTCACTTTTTTAACTTTTTGCACTGGATTTTAAACATTCTCTAGTTGTTTTTGCTTGTTCTTTTTTCAGTTGCATCATCAACTTCCTTGCGATCAGTGATCCTCAAAATAGCCTAGTCTGATTCGTCAACCTCCAATTTATCAAAAGAGTTCTTATTTGCTACTTCATCTTTAGTTTCATTCCCATTTCAATTTGACATCATCAATAATATGATCATTCTTATCTCTTTGTTACCTATTCTTTCTCCTTTCCATTCACTCTTGCTTTACCGGATTAGGAATAGGTTTTCCCAACACTTTTACACTAGACAACACCTTAGAAGTGTTAGCAGCAATACCTATAAGTTCTTTTCCCAGTATTACCATCTTCAGCAACATCATCAAGCCTTTTGTGTAATTGTGGGTGAATTACCCAACAATACAACTCATTGTGGCCTTGCTTCTTGCAAGTCTTGCAATATTTAGGCATGTAGTCGTATTTTATTTTGATCCACTTAAACTCTTCAGGACCATACTCATCCTCCTCTTCTACTATTTTAATATGTTGAGGAAATGTAGATAATAAATTAACTTCCACATTCACTTTTGCACAGCTAGGCCTAATGCTAATTTGAGTTGCAAGGTCAAAATGTAATAGATTGCCAACAACACTTGCTAATGAAAACACACATTCATTACCAAAGAAATTGGATGCGAACTCCATTAAGCAAATCCAAGCTACTGCAATTGGAGTCTCCTCATAAGATTTCTGCCATGGACTCCACTTCGTGCACCCTATCTGCCACATTTCACCTTGAGCTTTTAAATAAAAAGCAGGCTTTGAAAAGAGAGATGAGCATAATCTTCTATTAAAGACACCCTTATCAAGACATGATTATCTTCAATTAACTCTATCGATCAGTCTCCTTTAATCTCACATTGAATATGAATAACTTTGCGTAATTCACTGATAACATGCTTCCTATATAAAAATTTCCCAAGAACTGCCAGTAGAAGTCATTTCTGAGTGATGGATTGTTTCATGATGGTAGGCTATTATTACATGTTTTAGACGCTTATTTAACTCTAATTTACTGCATTTTAATTGTGTTTGAGCTTTAATCGCTAGTGCTATGCACTTATTGTGGGTTTTAGGCATTGTAAGAGTGATTCCGATTGATGTAAATGTTACGGAGCGTATTCGAGTGATTTGGAGCTTTGAAGTCTAAGTAAAAGCTCAAGAGACTATGCCGGGATCACGTTCGGGGGTCGAGAACCAAGTCTGGATATCAAAAATCAAGAAAAAACTGCTTGTTGAATTTGCATGCTCCCTGATAAACCCCACTACCACACTGCGTGGCGCGTCTCCCCATGTGGCATTCCTGTGCATATTTTACAAAGTAACAATCAAATTTCGGCTAGGATAAGGTGGTTTCATTTGACCCGACCCTACTTAGTATAAATACGTGTAAAATAGTATTTTTGGGACTTTTGACACATCTTAGACCTAAGGAATCTAAGGAGGAGATGACCAAGCTAAAAATAGTATTCAATCCTCACTCAAGACAAGATTTTGGATCGTTTTATGTTTTCCTTTAACATAAACATACTTGTGATGAATTACTCCATATCCACGGAGTAGTTCTCTTTAAGGTTTGATGAATTTGGTGTATTGATATTTGTTTGTGGATATTAACTCTAGTTTTATGCATTGAATCGTTTTGGATGTTTTAACCGTTGCATCTATATTCACTTGTTCATGTAATCGAGAGAGGCATAATTTGTGATATCTTTGCATTATGTTTTGTTGGTTGAAGTCATTAATTCTTATTAGTAATCGGAAGAGGCTAGTTGAATTGTTTATTAAACCTAGTTAGGAGGATAATCGAGATAGATTTTCCTAAAGACCAATCCACTAGGAATTCTTGCATGTCTTTACGTACTTAAAATTGGTTCATCTTGTGAGGTTGAGACTTAATCGAGAGAGTTGTTTCTACTAAAAAATTGAACTAATAACCAAGTGAATTCGAGAGACTCACTTGAACTTTAGAAGTGAATTATCTATAGTTAAATCCCAAACATTTGTCTTGCACCTATCCTATCGACTCTATCTTCTCCCAATTGATAACCTTCCTTGCTTATTACTTGCATTGATTGTCATTAGCCAATAGTTTAGACTCTTAGTTAATTTTAGTTTCAATCACACAAATCTAAATTGTTGATTATCTTATATAGAAATCTAGCTATAAATTACAATAATATTGTTTAACTCCAATCCCTGTGGATACGATATTATAATTTACTATATTCGACTAGAGAGCATATTTAAGTGTTTGTTTTGCACTAGTCAAAATTTGGCGCCGTTGCCAGGGATTGACGGGCTACAGGTTGGATTGGTGCATGACTCGATCTTCTTTGAAGGAATTGCTTCCATACGAACCAGAAATCGAGAAACAACTGCGACACCTAAGGAAGGACAGAAATAACTATGAGAATATAGAGAAGGTTGGGAAATCCTCAAACAAGAAAATTATTGCTGGAGATGATGACAATATTTATTTGGCTGCGAGATAGGCAGCCCAACTAATAGAAAACGCTGCTCAGGATGCTGAGGAATGAGCTTATAGAGATGCACAAATTGCATATGAAGAGGAAGGGTCTCGAAGAATTGCTCAGAATCCGCCTTTGGTTCCAGATGAGTTCGGAAACATAGCTCCCAGTGCTAGGAGACCACTTGGTGATTATGCTAGACCAGTCTACAACCAAGGCTTATCCAGTGTGAGACCACCTCCAGTTGCAGTCAATAATTTCGAGATAAACAAGGGTTGATCAAACCCCTCCAAAGCAGTTGTGTCTTCAGAGAAAAGCCAAACGAAGATCCAAACAACCATCTAATAAACATCGAGGTGATTATAAACACCTTTCAATACAATGGTGTGTCACAAGATGTAGTTTACTTAAGCGCATTCCCCTAAACTAGCTTCGAAGCTTGCCCCAAGGATCAATTAGAACATGGGAGGAGATGACCAGAACATTTCTTGCCAAATATTTCTCCTCAGCTAAAATGATCAAGAAAGAGAAATCCATAACTTCTGCCATAATGATATTTAAACTATGTTTGAAGTGTGGTAGAGGTTTAAATAGATAGTGCGAAAGTGTAAACATAGTGGCATTGAACTTTGGATGCAACTCCAAGACTTTTAGGATGGGTTGACACTGGCCTCACGGAGAACATTAAGTAATGTAGCTGGAGGCCCGTTGATGAAAAAGACTCCAGAGTAGAAAGTCACAATACTAGATGAGTTATCTGAAGATGCAAATCAGTGGCCCTCTGAGATTGCTGAAAGAAGAAGATCAACTAGTGTTCACGAGGTTGATGCCAACATATCTATGCATGTACATATTGATTCCATAGAAAACGAAATAAGGAATCTAACCTTAGATTCGATACATAATAAGCCTCATGCAGCATGTGACATATATAGAAAAGGACACCCTACTCATGAGTGTCAAGCCTCAATTCAGGAAGTTAATGTTGTGGGTAATAACAACTTCAATGCAATGGGTCAGAAGCACCTCGGTTGTTCATGAAGTTCACTTGCGGTACAGCAAATGCATGGAAACAAAATAACTCCAAATTTAAAGGAGCTCCTGGTTTTGTGAATCAGCCAAGGCTACATTTTCAGCCTCAATAGCCAATTCAGTTTGGGTTAGAAGATCTGATGAAGTCATTCATTGTCAAAACGGATGAGAGGCTTGATGCTCATGGTGCAACTATCAAATAACTTGGGACAGGTTTGCGTAACTTAGAGAGACAAGTGGGACAAATTGCAACTATATGTCTGAGAGAATTTTAGGTTCTCTGCTAGCTGCTACTGAGAAGAATCCCAAAGAAACGATAAACAATGTGACCTTGATAAGCAGGCAAGTGTTGAAAGACCCCCCCTCCAATCCAAAAAGAGGTGATACCTAAAAAATAAAGTGGGAAGGATCTGAAAATTGAAGATGACAAGAAGAAGAAGAAGAAAGGTAAGAAGGGAGTACAGAAAAAGAAGAAGGATGAAACTTCGATAATAGAGGAATCTAATGAAGAGAGCAAGCACATGCCTGCTTTACCTTTTCCCCAAATGCCAGCTTATGCTAAGTTCTTGAAGGAGATCCTTACAAAGAAGAGAAATATAAAATAGACCTCAATGGTCAAGCTCACATAGCATTGCAGTGCAATCATGCAAAACAAACTCCCACAAAAGTGTGGAGATACAGGGAGTTTTACTATACCTTGCTCTTTAGGCACTATTAAGTTTGATAGGTCTTTGTGTGATTCAGGTGCCTTAATTAATTTAATGTCATTGTATATTTAGAGGAAACTAGAGAAGGAGATTGGAGAGATAAGGTCAGCGTCAATATCTTTGCAACTGGCTGACCAACCGACTTTGATACCCAATGGGATAGTGGAAGATGTTTTGGTTCGGGTAGATAGGTTCGTATTTCCTGTAGATTTCATAGTGGTGAGTATGGAGGAAAAAAAGGAGGTCCCCCTCGTCCTTGGAAGAATATTTTTAGCAATAGGTAGAGCAATACTAAATATACATGATAGAAAACTCATGCTTAGAGTGGGTGAGGAGACTGTCACTTTTGAGATGAATGTATCAACTTGGTAAAAAAGGAGAAACCAGCTACAAGTGTTGAGTGGAAGGTGAATAAATCGAAAGAAAAAGTTGCAGTGATTGAGAAAACTAAGTGTAGGGTGTACCCTAAGAAGGCCGAGAAGAAGTTGTCTGCATGGATGTGTGCATTAGTTCGGGCACGTGGAATGGAGCCCGACTTCGACTCACACCCCTACGAGATGTTCAGGGAAGTTTCCTTTTCCTTATCCTTTCTAATTGTGTATCATGGGGACATGCCACAACTTAAAGTATGGGGTGGGAGATATTTGTATGTTTTATGCATATTAGTTTTAGTTTTGCTTTTGTTAGTTTTAGTAGTTGTAGTTAGAAACAAATATTGAGAAAACATAATTTTTTAAAAATTTTCCATTTTTACCCGGCGATGGATATCATCGACATGTTTCTTGAGGGATTAAAGTCAAAGGAAAAAGACCAAAAATATTATCTTTTGTTAGGTAGTGTAATAATTCCCCCTCTTTTATTTTTGTGCCGCGATTCTTTTCCAAGGGTTTTATTTAAACCGGGTGTAGTTAGTTTTTTTATTAGTAGGAGGAAACCTTGTGATGTGATTCGAATTGAAGCAATATCTCTTGACTTGGTTATGTGATGGCAGGGTATAATTACGTATTTTAGTTAGTTATCGCACTCTAATTTACTGTAATTTAATTGAGTTTGAGCTTTAACCGCTAGTATTTTGCACTAATTGCGAGTTTTATGCCTTGTAGGAGTGATTCCGAGATATGTAGATGTTATAGAATGAATTCGAGCTTTTTGGAGCTTTGAAGTACGAGTAAAAGCCCTAAAGATTAAGCCGGGATCGCGTTCGGGGGTCGAGAACCATGTTTGGACTTCAAAAATGAAGCAAAAAGATTCACTCTGAGAAAAGATTCACTAGGGTTGTGGTTGACGTGACTATTAACATTTATTAATTACATCTTCGTTAATTTGCATTATCATCTTATGGTTGTTTCTTTAATTCTAGTTCTAACTTGTGAATTGTTGTAGCTACCAATTCACCCTACTATCTATGCTATGCTTGGCAAAGCTGTGTTTAGATTAAAGTACAATTAAAGAGAGTTTGTTTTTAAACCCATGGCTCGAGGAACGATTTCACGGTTAGGATAGGAATATACCTAATAGTTTTGCTTAGTTAAAAACCATATTATACTCATTCGTGATAGACTTAATACCATAAGAATATAGGATTGATATATTGTGGACAAGCGAGTAGTATCGAGGGAACAAGCTATTCATATTAACGATCCATTCAATTAGCAATCTTTGATAATCTGGATTAACAAGTGTAGTTATTGAACTTAATAGTATTGATAAACCGACCACAACCTTGGAATCTTCATCTCCTCTGAGTAAAATCCAAACACCCGTTTGCATCCCTGATAAATTAGCTAATTATTTGTTCAATATTTGCAAAAGTAGTTTAGTAGATAAACAACATTATTGATTATCTTGGACATTTAGTTGATTTTAGTTTTCTTAGTTAACGATTAATCTATGTCTCTGTGGGTTCGACATCTGACTTTCGAGCCATTTTATTACTTGACGTCTACGTATACTTGTGTGTACTTGGGGAACCAACAATGTTTTCGGCGTCCTTGCCGTGTACTTAGTTAATGATTGTTTATTTAAGTTAAGCTTTTATTCGTTATTTGTTCAAGTTTTAATTTTTAGTTTGCTATATTTGTGATAACGCAAGCTCATCTCTTGAATGCGGAGGTGTAGAGGCGCAAACAATCTCTTTCATCTTGATCCTAGAATCGAATGAACACTTCACAAAGTGAGAAGGGAAGTTAAAGCTAGAACTAGAATAAAAAGAGAGTTTGACATTGTAGTTCGACCACAGCCAATAGAGATGGCAAGTAATGAAGAGCGTCCTGTGATAGAAGCTGCAAGGCCCAATCTTACTTATATGACTCAGACTATTATGAAGACTGAGATCACGAGTCACTTTGAACTCAAACAATACATGGTACATCTAGTTCATTCCACATGGCATTTTGTGGGTCTATCTCACGAAGACCCGTAGAGGTATACTCAGAACTTCTTGGAAATTACGGACACTGACAATTATCCAAACGTTTCCAAGGACTATGTCAGGATGACATTGTTTCCCTTTTCAATTCTGGGGGAATCTAAGGAATGGTTGCAAAAGGAGCCCGAGAACTCAATCCGACCCTTGGAATGATCAAGTTTTTCCCACTAAGAAGACTAAGTCGCTGAGGAGCCAGATTCTTAGGTTTCAACAACAAGATGTCGAGACTCTTCATCAAGGTTGTGAAAGATAGAAGAAGCTACTCATAGACTGCCCATATCATTGTCAAACTGATGAGGTGTTGGGTCACACTTTCGTCGATGGGTTGGACGGTACATCGAAGATGAATCTTGACTCAGTATGTGGGGGTAGTCGCTTGGCAAGACCGTATAGTGAAATCCAGATCCTACTAAACAATTTTATTGCTAATGATAATAATTGGCAAGGAGATGGGGAGCCATGAAGAGCACTTAACAAAAAAGGCAGCAGGTGTGATTAAGCGTGATGATTTATTATCCATGAGGGTTGATATAGCGAGATTAGCAAATAAGATGAATAAAATGATAATGCACCAAGCACAACAGATGCAGCATGTGCAACAGATGTCTACTTGCTGCAAGTTATGTGCTGAAGGTCACACAAGTGACATATGCCTAGTGAATCCTAAATCCATCTACTATGTGGGGAAACAAGCTAGAGGGTCGATGACTCAAAATACTCAACATGGTAACACATACAATCCGAACTGGATGAACCATCCTAACTTCTCTTGGGGTGGAAATTAGAATATCAGGCCTCAAGATAATTACAATCAGCCTCCTCAACCACAACATCAAGCAGAAGAGAGTTTGACTAACATGATGAAAAATCTCTTGATAGACAATCATAAAGTGATGGCTGAAAATCAAATATTGCGCACAGAATTTAGAAATCCAGAGAGGCTGTCACGACCAAAAATCTCCCTTTGTAAATTGTCGTGACGGCACCTAGTCTCTACGACTAGGTAAGCCTAACAATTGCGGAAATGAAATGAAAAGCGTGAAAATTAACAACCAACAATAACAGATATTTTAAATAAAACATTTGAGATGCCGCTCAGCATATACAATAATAACTCTAGAAATGTACATAACTCTCCCAAGACCCGCAACACCGAAAGTCACAATCTTCTACGAAGTTCTAATTGTTCTATACATCAGTGTCTATAGAAAAAAGAGAAGAACAACATATGGGGATAGAGGGGGAGCGGCAGATGTACCTTGATGTTCTCCAAAATATCCGCGACTACAACTAAGTACGAGACTGTTAAAAGAAACCCGGATCTGCACACGAAAAACATGTGCAGGAAAGGGCGTGAGTGTAAGGACCCATAAAAATGTTAACCAAAATAGGGGTTCCGTGGTGCCAAGGTAGATTCCTACGTTACTATAGTAGAAATTCTTTTTGGATTGAACAGTACCCTACGGAATGAGAGGAAAATGTTTCGCAGAAGAATGCATTTTTATGGCCCATTATGCAGCCGCATAATCACTCTGCGGACCGCATAATGGCCGCAGAGTGAAGCAGTAAGTTTGGCCAATTTGAGGTCAGTTTTGTGGTCGATTATGCGACCGCATAATTGATAAGCAGACCGCATATCGGTTGCATAATTCCTCTTGGGTTTCTGCGGAGGGAGTTCTGCGGTGCATTATGCGACCGCAGAACAAGTATGCAGACCGCATACTAGTCGCATACCAGAGGCAAAATTTTAGGCCCCTGAGGGCCATTTCTGCGGTCACTTTGCGGACCGCATAACCATTATGTGGTCGCATATGCGACTGCAGACCTGTGTCGGGGCACCATTTTTCTTAATTTAAAACCCGACCCATATTCCGTTAAAACACCCCTTAGGTATATTTTGAGCTCATTTTCTGATACTTCTAGAGTGAGAGAGAGAGGGTTCAAGAGGGAGGGCCTAAGTTTTCATCAAATTGATCTTCAATAATCACTCAAAGCCTTGGAAATATTCAAGTAGAGCACCAAAATTCTTCACCCTAAAAGGTAAGGCTTCATCACCCCAGCTATAAATTTCAAACATAGCTATACGGGTACTAGGGTGATACTTCATGAGTATGAGGGTGGTTTATCTTGCATGCATGTGTGATAAAGAGTGTGGGGAAAGAAAGTGAGTTAGATCCATGAACGTTTTCCTAATTCTGGGTTCAATTTGTATATTGCTAAAATAGATTGAGGTTGCTAAGGGTTCTGGATTATTGTATAGTCCAAAGAAGCGAAATTGAGGTATGTATGGCTAACTCTCTTCTTCTTAGAATCTAACTCCTGGTGTCCGAATAATTGGTGTAAGTTCCAACTTGATTATACTAGAATCATTTGCCTTAGTGTGTTTGATTGAAAGATTCATGTTCCCTAATTTTAGTGTGTTTGATTGAAAGATTCATGTTCCCTAATTATTTTAGATGGTTACCATGAAATCATGCTATTTGAGAACGTAATTATGATTTTCCAAGTTCCTTCCCTTATGTGTGAAATGCCTTATGTTATGGCACTTATCGACATGAATGATGATGTTATTAGAACAAATATAAAAAAAGGAAAGATTTGAATTGTAAAATGTGCCGAAGTGCCAAGAACTACTTAATAAATGAGGTTGTTTGTGCCATGTAATGGAGATGGGAAAGAAATGTGAATTGAGTGGACAGTTGAAAGAGGTTATGTCTCAAGTGAGATGGCTTAGCCGATCGGGCCGAGATCAGACGTCATTCTGTACACATGGTGGCATTTGTATTGGAATTATTGAATTACATTGTGGATATGGATATGTCTCACTTGAGATGGCTTAGCCGGTCGGGCCGAGACCGGACTCCATGTAAAAATACGGTGGCATTGTAAGTTGTGGCTTTGGCACTAAAGATTATTAATCTAAGAAGATGGAAAGATTGAATTGGAAACTATGTAATCCTTAATCGGTGTTTTCTTTGTATTTCTATGAAGTACTTATTGATTATTATGACTGCCTTCTCTTTGTTTCATTGTTCATTCTACTAAGATTGGTGTTTGCCTTACATACTAGTACTATTTGACAGTACTAACGTCCCTTTTTCCGGGAGCGCTACATCTTTGAATGGATGTAGGTGGTTTCATCGCAGATAGTGGTGCTCTCTTTCTCTCCTCACAGTAGTCTTGGTGAACCCACTTTCTCCCAGGGGTCATGTGGTCCTTCTTTTGTATAAGTTTTCACATTTTGAGGTATAGCCGGGGCCTTGTTGTCGGCATTGTCATGTTGCTCTTTTGTATCCTTAGAAGCTCCGTAGACATTTTTGTGGGTCATGTATGTATGTTGGGGCGGTCGTTGGACCGAGTTGTATTTTGGAAACTCAACTATGGCATAATGTATATAAGGAAAATGAACTAGCAACGTTTATATATTTATATAACTGATCTCTCCCCGGTCTTACAAATGGTGATGCGATCCCTTTTTGGGTTATGAATGAATTGGGTAGGAAAGGTTTAATAGGCTTGCTCTACCGGGTTCAATCGGTTGAGCGTCGGTTGCGCTCCCCGATGTTGGGGCGTGACAGTGAGTACACCACAGAGGTAACCAGTAAGTGCCAAGCCTAACCTCGGTTGAGTAGTGACGAGGTCAGGTCAAGGCCCTACTGGTATATAATAAATAAGCAGGAGAGTATAAAAATATAATAAGAGACTGAAATTTAAACAAGAGAACATATCAAAGTAGCAACGCAAAACACAAGGATAAACAGCAGGGGATCTCCGGAGATACCGTCTTGTAGTCCCAAAATAAAAGTGCAAGGAGATATCTCGAGGTACCGCCTCGTTATCTGAAAAGTAAATATGCAGGGAGAACTCTCAAGGAACCGCCTAGTAGTCTCAAAAGTAAATGTGCAGGGAGAACCCCCGAGGAACTGCATCATAGTCTCAAAAGTAAATATGCAAGGGGATATTTCTGGATACCGTTTCGTAGCCCCAAAGTAAATATGTAGCTCAAATGAATGAATATGATACTTACAGCAAGAAAACCTACAATTTAGACTAAGTACAAGTCAAGAAAGCAGCAGGATTTACTAAACATCCTACAAAGAGTTCAAATAAGCAATTAAGACACGCAGACATGCTATTCTAGGCTAACAGTATAACTACAACTGCTCGTATACTCACATAAGATGAAAATAGGCTATTACTCGGTAAAAATCAGGCTTTTCCACAAATAGCCAGTGTACGCACTCGTCACCTCGCGTACACGGGGCTCACATATTATAACAATACCAAATCCTAAGGGCATTTCCCCCACACAAGGTTAGGCAAGCCACTTACCTTGAACCAAGCTCAATCAAACCGTAACAATGCTCTTTCCATGAAAATCCGACTCTGAATGACCCAAATCTAGCCAAAATCAATAACATATCATAAATATAACTACAAGGAACTAATCTAGCCACTGAAATCAAAGCTAAAGCAAGAAATTAGAAAATCGCCCCAAAACGTCTCCCCGGGCCCATGTCTTGGAATCAGGTAAAAGTCACAAAATATGAACACCCATTCAATCACGAGTTCACTTGCACAAAAATCAGCCAAATCCGATGTCAAAATCCCAATCAAAGACCAATATCTTAGTTGAAGAACTTCTATCATTTTCCCCCAAATTTCTTAAGTAGATGATGAAATCAACCATAGATTAGAGCAATATAACCAAAAAGGAGTTAGGATTCATTACCCAAATTTTCCTCTGAAAATCCCTCGAAAAATTGCCAAATTCCGAGCTCTCAAGTCCAAACATTAAGAATGAAATCAAACCCTCGCACTTAGGTCTTTTCTGCCAGTAAACTCACACCTTCGAGCCTTCAACCGCACCTACGGAAATAACATCAGAGGAGAGAAAAATCACTAAAGGGGCTGGGACCGCATCTATGGCAAGGGGGCCGCACCTACGCATGTGCGCCTGCGGAGCACTGTTCGCTTTAGCGGTCCTTCACCCCGCCTGCGATCTCTCTCTTGCATCTGCGAGCATCGCGGATGTGGAATTCACCTCGCACCTGTGATACCTGACCACTCTTCTAGTCTCCGCTTCTGTGTTTTATGCGCCACACGTGCGATCCTGCACCTGTGGTCTCCCCGCCGCAAGTGCAAAAACAGCAGATGCCTGAAGACGTCAGCAACAACACAAATCCAACTTTTGATCCATTAAGCACCCGAAACTCACCCAAGGCCCCGGGACCTAAACCAAACATACCAACCAATCTTAAAACACCATACGAACCTAGTCGAGTCCTCAAACTAACTCAATAATGCGAAAATCACGAATCATCATCCGATTCAAACTTAAAGAACTTGAAACTTCCAAATTCGACAACCAATGCTGAAACCAACCAAACCACATCCGATTGACCCCAAATTTTGCACACGTGTCATATTTAATACTGCGGGCCTACTCCAGCTTCTAGAATCAGAATCTGACCCCGATATCAAAAATTACACTACCGGTCCCATTCTCCAAAATTTTGACTTTCGCCATTTCAAACCAAAATGAGCTACAAAACTCAAAAACACTATCCGGACACGCCCCTATGTCCAAAATCACCTAACGGAGATAACGGAAATGACGGAATTCCATTACGGAGTTGGCTTCACATAGTTCCGACTATGGTCCAAATTCTAAGGTTTAAACCTCCATTTAGGGACTAAGTGTCCCAAAATACTCCAAAAACCAGAACGAATCCTCTCGGCAAGTCACAATAAAAGGAATATATATGGAAGAAGCAGTTAATAGGGGATCAACGTTATAACTCTCAAAATGACCGGCCAGGTCATTATAGAGGCAGTTTGGGCAAATGGCTAAATATCATAATATTAGACCTGCTGGAGCTCTTCTTACCAATAGCGAGAAAAATCCTCAAGTCAATGCAGTGACATTGAGAAATGGGAGAGAGTTGGTAGAAGTGCCTTAGAAGAAAAGGGAGCAGTCTGGGCTCGAAGAAGAAAGAGTACCAAAACCTATAGAGGTAGATGAGAGAAACAAAACAGAGTCTGGGTATATATCAAAGAGGGTGCCACCCCCTTTTCCTCAAAGATTGAGAAAGAATAATGATGACCACACGTTCCTCAAATTTCTAGATATGCAAAAGCAGATACACTTGAACATCCCTTTGGTGGACATGCTCCATCAGGTCCCAAAATATACAAAATATATTAAGCATATAATGGCAAATAAAATGTGGTTAACTGCGTTTGAGACCATCGCACTTACTGAGGAGTGCACTTCCAGGATTTAACATAAGCTTCCATAAAAGCTTAAGGATCCGGGTAGTTTTACCACCCCCGTAAGGATTGGTGAAATTGATGTGAGTAGAGCCTTGTGTGATTTGGGTGCATAGTTAGGAGCTCCGAGACACACCACGGTGATGCTATAGTTAGCTGATAGATCTTATGGTTATCTTGCGAGGGTAATTGAGGATGTCTTGGTACATATTGGAAAGTTTATTTTCCGTGCAGATTTTATCACCCTGGATTACGAGGGTGATAAGTTAGTTCCTATCATCTTGGGACGACCTCTCTTGGCCACTAGAGATGCAATTATCAAAGTACGAGAAGGTAAGATGATCATGAGGGTGGACAATGAAGAAGCAGTCTTCAATGTATATCGATCCATTCAGTTACCTTGTCATTACGAGGACCTAGCCATGATTTCTATAGTGGAGATAAATGAACCAGTTGTAGAGTCAAGTGCATTTAAAGAAGATGCACTAGAAAAGTCATTGATGTTGTTCAGTCACTTGGAACTTGAATAATAGGTTGAGGAGATGTTGCAAGTTCTGGATGCCTCTTGCGAATACATAAGAGAAAAATCCCAATTTGAGCATTTGGATAGGCCAATCGGCTTACCCCCTAAACCCTAAGTTGAGGAGGCCCCAAAACTGGAACTTAAATCATTACCATCTCGTCTTCATTATGCATATTTGGGAAGTTCTAACATTTTACCTGTGATCGGTTCTTCTCATTTGTCTAAATTACAGGAAGAAAAGATCTTAACGATGCTGATTGAGCACAAGCATGCCATTGGTTGGACAACGTCTGACATAAAGGGTATTAGCCCTGCATTCTGCATGCACAAAATACTCATGGAGGAGGGACACAAGCCTAGCATGGAACATTAATGCCACCTAAATCCAATCATGAAATAGGTGGTAAGAAAAGAAGTGATTAAGTGGCTCGACCCAGGTATAGTATTTCCTATCTCCGATAGTAAGTGGGTAAGCCTTGTTCAATGTATACCTAAAGAAAGGGGTATGACTGTTGTAGTGAATGAACAAATTGAATTAATCCGAACTAGGACTGTGAGTGGTTGGCGAATATGCATAGATTATAGGAAGTTGAAAAATGCTACACGAAAAGATCACTTCCCTCTGCCCTTTATTGATCAAATGCTTGACATGTTAGCCGGTTAGGAATACTATTGTTTCCTTAACGGCTATTCGGGGTATAATCAGATTCCTATTGCCCCGGAAGATCAAGAAAAGACCACTTTTACATGCCCTTATGGCACTTATGCATTTAAGATAATGCCATTCGAGTTGTGTAATGCACCTACGAATTTTCAAAGGTGTGTGATGGCTATTTTCACCGATATGGTGGAATGGTTTGTGGAGGACTTTATGGATGATTTTTCTTTGTTTGGTCCTTCCTTTTATGAATGCTTGACCAATCTTTCTAAAGTGCTTGCCATGTGCGAGGAGACTAATCTGGTATTGAATCGGGAAAAGTGGCATTTTATGGTAGGTGAAGGTATAATACCGGGGCACAAGGTGTCCAAAGATGAACTGAAGTTGACAAGGCTAAGGTGGAAGAAATTCAAAAGTTGCCACTACTGATTTCAGTGAAAGGAGTTGGGAGTTTTCTGGGACATGCAGGTTTTTATCGTCGACTTATAAAGGATTTCTCAAAAGTTTCCTCTCCTTTGTTCAGGTTGTTAGAGAAGGATGTGTCGTTCAAGTTTGACGGTGCTTGTCTGAAAGCATTCGAGGTGCTGAATAAGAAGTTAGTGAGTGAACCAATCATAGTGGCTCCTGATTGGAACGAGCCATTTGAGCTGATGTGTGACGTTAGTGATGGTGCAACTGGGCTAGAGGAGGAGCAAAATACTTCACACCACTTACTATGCAAACAAGACTCTCACTCCTGCTCAAATAAATTATACTATGACAAAAAAGGAGTTGCTTGTTGTAGTGTGGGCGTTCGATAAATTTTGGGCCTATTTGGTTGGCATCAAAGTCATCGTCTACACAAACCATGCAGCCATTAGGTATTTTTTTAAAAAGAAATATGATAAACCAAGGCTAATCTGTTGGGTTTTACTCTTGCAGGAATTTGATTTGGAGATCCAAGATCGTAAAGGAACAGAGATCAAGTGGCTGATCATTTGTCCAGGTTAGAAACTCGGAATCATGTAGCTGAGGGAGAGGTCATCAAGGACACTTTCCCAGATGAGCAATTATTGGCCGTTACTGCTGGGGAGGTGCCATGGTATGCAGATTTTGTAAACTATCTGGCAAGTGGAGAAATTCCACTTGATCATGAACCTCATGCTAAAAAGAAGTTCATACGATATGTGAGATCATATGTGTGGGATGAGATGTTTCAGTTCAAATCTTGTATTGATCAGCTAATGAGAAGATGTGTGCCTGAATCTAAAATAAATTCTATCTAACATGACTGTCATGCGTTGCCTTATGGTCGTCATCATGCGGGTAAAAATATGGAGGTTGAAATTTTTGATGTATGGAAAATTGATTTATGGGTCTGTTTCCCTCGTCCAATGGGTGTATGTACATTTTGGTGGCCGTTGACTATGTGTCGAAGTGGGCGGAGGCCATTGCTCTTCCTACCAATGATGCCAATGTCATAGTCAACTTTGTGAAAAAAACATATATTTACAAGGTTTGGCACCCCGAGAGTGATGATAAGTGATGGGGGCACCCATTTCTATAACAAGCTATTGGACAATGTCTTAGCGAAATACGGGGTCAAACATAAGGTTGGGACCTCTTACTAACCTCAGACTAGTGGACAAGTTGAAATGTCAAATAGAGAGATAAAGCAGATTTTGAAGAAGACGGTTAGTGCAAGTAGGAAAGATTGGGCTGCAAAGCTTGATGATGCTCTATGGGCATACCGGACCACCTACAAAACTCCATTCGGAACCTCCCCTTACAAGCTGGTTTATGGGAAGGCATGCGTATGAAAATGGTTGAGGCAATTGAACGAGCTTGATGAGTTTCACTTGCACGCGTATGAGAATGCCAAGTTGAATAAAGAATAGACCAAGCGCTGGCATGATAATCATTTCTGCCATCGCGATTTCGAACCGAACCAATTGTTTCTCTTGTTCAATTGTAGGTTGAGACTCTTTTCGAGGAAGCTCAAATCGAGATGGTTGGGCCCATTTGAGATAGTAGGAGTCACTCCACATGGTGCAATTGAGCTGCACATCTTAGATGGCGAGAGAACGTTCTTAGTGAACGGACAAAGAGTGAAGCACTATTACGGAGATGACTTTGATTGTTAGAAGTTGAAGGTGTTACTTGCCAATGATAAGACGAGATTTTGTGTCGTGCTGCGACGTTAAATAAGGTCGATTGTTGGGAGGCAACCCACCTTTACTGCTTTCTTTTATTTTTATTTTTATTATATTATTTTTGTAGTGCTTGTTTTTACTTTGTAGGATTATAAGCATAGGAAGCAAAGCCATTGGAAGAGTGCAAAAGCGAGCTAGATGGTGAGAACTAAGCGTGGGGTGCCCACACACAGGACCATGACTGAGGGAAGTCTGAGTACCTCGTGAGCCGTAATTGCTTCAGCCTTTAGCCTTTCAGGGAGTTTCTTGTCCACCCTTGTTATTGTTTGCTTTATTTCTACATAGGGGACACTGCACTACTCTAAGTGTGGATTTGGAGAAATTATTTAGATAATTAGTAGTAGTATGTTAGAAAAATGTTAACTTCTTATTTTTGTTTTCGTAGTTGTATAGTATTATAGTAGCTCCCAAAAAAAAAAGAAAAAAAAGGACTTTTCTCGATGATGGATCTCCTAGACAGTTTTCTTGAGGGATTTAAGTCGAAATAAAAAGGACAAAAAGATTATTTTGTAGGTAGAGTAATAATTACCCGTTTGTTTTTCTTTGTGCCGCGGTTCTTTTCCAAGGGTTTTGTTTGAACCGGGTGTAGTTAGTTTTATTTTTTTATAAGTAGGAGCCATTGTGCTATGATTGGAATTTAAGAAATATATCTTGACTTGGTTATGCCTTGAGAACAGTGAGTACTTTGGTTGTGATGCTTAGGCTAAGTTCTTGACACTTGTATAAGTACCTTAAATTGTATGATCGTAACATTGCTTAACGGCTTTGACTAGAGTGTCTTGATGAGTCCAATACTGAGTGAGTTATGTGCATGTCTTGGAAGTGATATAGGCATTTATTTGTTGAACAAGTTATATGTTTTACTAGCTTAAATGTTATGTATCGTTGTTAACCCCTTTGAGCATATAATCATGTTTCTTTGGCAACTACATTACAAGCCTTACCCATTTGTTTAAATTAGACTTCTATTTGAACCTACCTCTCATGAGCATTTGAATTGTAATGAACTTTGTTAACGTTAAAGTGTGGGGTGGTTAGTTTGGCTTTTGAGTGGAACTAATGAAATAAGGAGAAATGTGCTATATTTTGACAAAGTAAGAGCCACAGAAATTGAATATTGCTATGAAAAATATTCCTTGGTAGTGGTGACTCTTGATGTAATTGTACTTAAAGAAGTATGGAGTTAATATATATTGATGTGAAGGTGGAGTTATGGTTTGACATAAGTGTGGGGTTTTAAATGTTAAAGTGTATGTATTAAAATACTTAGGGAGGTGTAGTCACTTTTATATTAAAAATACCCTACCCGTCCCGCAGCCCACATTACAACTAATTAAAGTCCTACTTGATCCTAGACTGAATGAGCTCGAGTAGTACAATACGGGCAAGCCTATGGTGCATCTTTTGTGGCATATAAATGTTATTTCTTAGAGTGAGTGAATTCTTTCTATCTTGAGTTCCTAATTGTACATAAATTTTATTGTGTGTGGAATTACTCTCTTTTGTTGTGTGAGGGCACTTGATTCATGAAGGAAAGGGAATGTCATTGACCTCTATGTTAGAGCGGGTGAGTGAGTTGTGAATAATGCGTGGTACTTGTGAGTCAAATCTTGAGGTGAAGATGTTACACTCTTGTGCTTAGTCTATTTTAAATACTGTTGGTGTGACGAGTTAGGAGAATTGTTTAAAAAGGTTATTAGAGTAAGTTAGAGAGTTATGAATAATGCATGGTGCTTTAGAGTCAAATTTTGAGGCAGGGATGTTACGTTAGAGTGCTTATTCTATTTGAAATATTCTTGGTGTGATGAGTTTGGAGAGTCTTTTAATAAGGTCGTCTCTATAAAGTGTAGTTTGATTGCTCGAGGACGATCTATGGTTTAATTGTGGGATGTTGATGGTAGGCTATTATCACATGTTTTAGTCGCTTATTTCACTCTAATTTACTGTACTTTAATTATGATTGAGCTTTAACCGCTAGTGTTTTGCATTAAATGTGTTTGAGCTTTAATTGCTAGTGTTTTGTACTTATTGTGTGCTTTATGGCTTGTAGAAGTGGTTCCGAGTGATGTAAATGTTACACAGCTAATTCAAGTGATTTTGAGCTTTGACGTATCAGTAAAAGATGCACCATAGGCTTGCCCGTAGTGTACTACTCTACTAATTGAGGTCATTCAATCAAGGATCAAGTAGGATTTTAATTTGTTGTAATGTAGGATGCGGGATGGGTAGGATACATTTAGATATAAGAGTGACTACACCTCTCTAAGCACTTTAATACATACAATTAATCGTTCAAAACCCCACACTTATGTCAAACCATAACTTCACCTTCACATCAATATATATTGACTCCCTACTCCTTTAAGCACAATTACATCAAGAGTTACCACTTATCAATGAATATTTTTCACAACAATACAACTAATGTTTTCTTTCTATTTCAATTCAAATGGCTCTTATCTTTTCAAATCAGTGCATCTTTCTCCTTATTTCATTTTACACTCAAAAGCCAAACCAACCGCCCCACACTTTAACTTTTACCAAGTTCATAACAATTTCAAATGGTAGTGACAGGTATAACGTTCAAATAGATGGTCAATTCAGACAAATGGGTAAGGCTTGTAATGTGGTTGCAAAAGAAACAAGATTACAGGCTCAGGGAACCAACTTCTCCTAGCCGAAATTGGATTGTTACTCTATAAAAAATGCACATGTGCTCCGTCTGGGCCGATGCGCCGCGCGGTCTGGTAGTGGGGTTTATCACGGAACATGCAAATTCAATAGGCAGTAGAAATGTACAGGCACGGCACCCCATGCGCTGCCCCACACACCACTGATGTGGAAAATTCTCATAGTCCGGCTTTTCTCTTGATTTTTGATATCTAGAGGTGGTTCTCGACCCGCCAACACGATCCCGGCTTACTCCCTTGAGATTTTACTAATATGTCAAAGCTCAAAATCACTCGAATTAGCTGTGTAACATTTACATCACTCGAAATCACTCCTGCAAGTAATAAAACACAGAATAAGTGCAAAACACTAGCGATTATAGCTCAAAGACATTTAAAGTGCAGTAAATTAGAGTGAAATAAACGACTAAAACATATAATAATAGCATACCATCAACACCCCACAATTAAACCACAGCTCGTCCTCGAGCAATCAAACTACACTTTATTGAGACGGCCTTATTAAAAGACTCTCCTAACTCATCACACCAAGAATATTTAAGATAGACTAATCACTCTAACGTAACATCCTTGCCTCAAATTTGACTCTAAAGAACCACACATTATTCATAACTTGCTAAATTACTCTAACATAGAGGTCAACAACATTACCTTTCCTTCATGAATCAAGTGCCCTCGTACAATAATAGAGAGTAGTTCCACACTCGTTCTCAGAAACTACATTCATATGTTACAAAAGATGCACCATAGGTTTGCCTATGGTCGATCCTTTGTGGCATATGAATGTTGTTTCTGAGAGCGAGTGAATTCTTTCTATCTTGAGTTTCTAATTGTTCTTAACTTTTGTTGTGTGTGAAACTACTCTCTATTATTGTGTGAGGGCACTTGATTCTTGAAGGAAAGGTAATGTTGTTGACCTATATGTTAGAGTAATTTAGCGAGTTATGAATAATGTGTGGTGCTTTAGAGTCAAATTTGAGGCAAGGATGTTACGTTAGAGTTCTTAGTCTTTTTTAAATATTCTTGGTGTGATGAGTTAGGAGAATTGTTTAATAAGATTGTCTCTATAAAGTGTAGTTTGATTGCTCGAGGACGAGCTATGGTTTAATTGTGGGGTGTTGATGGTAGGCTATTATTACATGTTTTAGTAGCTTATTTCACTCTAATTTACTGTACTTTAATTGTGTTTGAGCTTTAATCGCTAGTGTTTTGCATTAAATGTGTTTGTGCTTTAATCGGTAGTGTTTTACACTTATTGTATGTTTTGGGCCTTGTAGGAGTGATTCCGAGTGATGTAAATGTTACACAGCTAATTCGAGTGATTTTGAGCTTTGACGTATTAGTAAAAGATGCACCATAGGCTTGCTTGTAGTGTACTACTCTACTAATTGAGATCATTCAGTCAAGGATCATGTAGGACTTTAATTTGTTGTAATGTAGGATGCGGGATGGGTAGGATACATTTAGATATAAGAGTGACTACACCTCTCTAAGCACTTTAATACATACAATTAATCGTTCAAAACCCCACACTTATGTCAAACCATAACTTCACCTTCACATCAATATTTATTAACTCCCTATTCCTTTAAGCACAATTACATCAAGAGTTACCACTTATCAATGAATATTTTTCACAACAATACAACTAATGCTTTCTTTTTATTTCAATTCAAATGGCTCTTACCTTTTCAAAACAGCGCATCTTTCTCCTTATTTCATTTTCCACTCAAAAGCCAAACCAACCACCCCACACTTTAACTTTTACCAAGTTCATAAAAATTTCAAGTGGTAGTGACAGGTACAACGGTCAAATAGATGGTCAATTCAAACAAATGGGTAAGGCTTGTAATGTAATTGCAAGAGAAACAAGATTACAGGCTCAGGGAACAACCTTCTCCTAGCCGAAATTGGATTGTTACACTATAAAAAATGCACATGCGCTCCATTTGGGCCGACGCGCCACGCGGTCTGGTAGTGGGGTTTATCACGGAACATGCAAATTCAATAGGCAGTAGAAATGTATAGGCACAGTGCCCCATGCGCTGCCCCACACACCACGGATGTGGAAAATTCTTAGAGTCCGGCTTTTCTCTTGATTTTTGATATCTAGAGGTGGTTCCCGACCCCCCAACACGATCTCGGCTTACTGCCTTGAGCTTTTACTGATACATCAAACCTCAAAATCACTCGAATTAGCTGTGTAACATTTACATCACTCGAAATCACTCCTACAAGTAATAAAACACACAATAAGTGCAAAACACTAGAGATTATAGCTCAAAGACATTTAAAGTGCAGTAAATTAGAGTGAAATAAACGACTAAAACATGTAATAATAGCATACCATCAACACCCCACAATTAAACCATAGCTCGTCCTCGAGCAATCAAACTACACTTTATTGAGACGGCCTTATTAAAAGACTCTCCTAACTCATCACACCAAGAATATTTAAAATAGACTAATCACTCTAACGTAACATCCTTGTCTCAAATTTGACTCTAAAGCACAACCCATTATTCATAACTCGCTAAATTACTCTAACATAGAGGTCAACAACATTACCTTTCCTTCATGAATCAAGTGCCCTCGCACAATAATAGAGAGTAGTTCCACACTCGTTCTCAAAAACAACATTCATATGTTACAAAAGATGCACCATAGGCTTGCCTATGGTAGATCCTTTGTGGCATATGAATGTTGTTTCTGAGAGCGAGTGAATTCTTTCTATATTGAGTTTCTAATTGTTCTTAACTTTTATTGTGTGTGAAACTACTCTCTATTGTTGTGTGAGGGCACTTGATTCTTGAAGGAAAGGTAATGTTTTTGACTTCTATGTTAGAGTAATTTAGCGAGTTATGAATAATGCGTGGTGCTTTAGAGTCAAATATTCAGGCAAGGATGTTACGTTAGAGTTCTTAATCTATTTTAAATATTCTTGGTGTGATGAGTTAGGAGAATTGTTTAATAAGATTGTCTCTATAAAGTGTAGTTTGATTGCTCGAGGACGAGCTATGGTTTAATTGTGGGGTGTTGATGGTAGGCTATTATTACATGTTTTAGTCGCTTATTTCACTCTAATTTACTGCACTTTAATTGTGTTTGAGCTTTAATCGCTAGTTTTTTGCATTAAATGTGTTTGTGCTTTAATCGGTAGTGTTTTGAACTTACTGTATGTTTTGTGCCTTGTAGGAGTGATTCCGAGTGATGTAAATGTTACACAGCTAATTCAAGTATTTTGAGCTTTGACGTATTAGTAAAAGATGCACCATAGGCTTGCTCGTAGTGTACTACTCTACTAATTGAGGTCATTCAGTCAAGGATCAAGTAGGACTTTAATTTGTTGTAATGTAGGATGCGGGATGGGTATGATACATGTAGATATAAGAGTGACTACAACTCTCTAAGCACTTTAATACATACAATTAATCGTTCACAACTCCACACTTATGTCAAACCATAACTTCACCTTTACATCAATATATATTAACTCTGTACTCCTTTAAGCACAATTACATCAAGAGTTACCACTTATCAATGAATATTTTTAACAACAATAAAACTATTTGTTTCTTTCTATTTCAATTCAAATGGCTCTTACCTTTTCAAAACAGTGCATCTTTCTCCTTATTTCATTTTCCACTCAAGAGCCAAACCAACCACCCCACACTTTAACTTTTACCAAGTTCATAAAAATTTCAAGTACTAGTGGCAGGTACAATGTTCAAATAGATTGTTAATTCAAACAAATAGGTAAGGCTTGTAATGTGGTTGCAAAAGAAACAAGATTACAGGCTCAGGGAACCACCTTCTTCTAGCCGAAATTGGATAGATACTCTGTAAAAAATGCACATGCGCGTCGTTCGGGAAGTAGAAATATACAGGCACGGCACTCCATGCTCTGCCCCACGCACCGCAGATGTGGAAAATTCTCAGAGTTCGTCGTTTATCTTGATTTTTGATATCCAGACGTGGTTCTCGACCGCCCGAACACGATCCCGGCTTACTCCCTTGAGATTTTACTGATACGTCAAAGCTCAAAATCACTCGAATTAGCTGTGTAAAATTTACATCACTCGGAATCACTCCTACAAGGAATAAAACACACAATAAGTGCAAAACACTAGCGATTATAGCTGAAAGACATATAAAGTGCAGTAAATTAGTGTGAAATAAATGACTAAAACATGTAATTATAGCCTACCATCAACACCTCACAATTAAACCATAGCTCGTCCTCGAGCAATCAAACTACACTTTATAGAGACGGCCTTATTAAAAGACTCTTCTAACTTATCACACCAAGAATATTTAAAATAGACTAAGCACTCTAACGTAACATCCTTGCCTCAAAATTTGACTCTAATGCACCACGCATTATTTATAACTCACTAACTTACTCTAACATAGAGGTCAACAACATTACCTTTCCTTCATGAATCAAGTGCCCTGGCAAAAACAACATTCATATGCTACAAAAGATGCACCATAGGCTTGCCTATGGTATATCCTTTGTGGCATATGAATTTTGTTTCAGAGAGCGAGTGAATTCTTTCTATCTTAAGTTCCTAATTGTTCTTAACTTTTATTGTGTGTTTAACTACTCTCTATTGTTGTGTGAGGGCACTTGATTCTTAAAGGAAAGGTAATGTTGTTGACCTTTATGTTGGAGTAAGTTAGCGAGTTATGAATAATGGGTGGTGCTTTTGAGTCAAATTTTGAGGCAAAGATGTTACATTAGAGTGCTTAGTCTATTTTAAATATTCTTGGTGTGATGAGTTAAGAGAGTTGTTTAATAAGGTCGTGTCTATATAAAGTGTAGTTTGATTACTCGAAGACGAGCAATAGTTTAAGTGTGGGGTGTTGATTGTAGACTATAATTCGCATGTTTTGGTCACTTATTTCACTCTAATTTACTGCACTTTAATTTTGTTTGAGTATTAATCGCTAGTGTTTTTCACTTATTGTGTGTTTTATGCCTTGTAGGAGTGATTCCGGGTGATGTAAATGTTACAGATCTAATTCTTGTGATTTGGAGCCTTGAAGTATGAGTAAAATCTCAAGGTTGTAAGTCGGGATCGCGTTCGGGGGTCGATAACCACGTCTGGATATCAAAAATCAAGAAAACATCCGGACTTTGAGAATTTTCCACACCCGTAGAGCGTGGGCGGTGCATGGGGCACTGTGCCTGTACATTTCTGCTACCTGTTGAATTTGCATGCTCCCTGATAAACCCCACTACCACATCGGTTTCAGCTAGGAGAAGGTGGTTTCATTTGGGCCCGACCCTACTTAGTATAAATATGTGTAAAAACATTATTTTTTGGACTTTTGACACATCTTAGACCAAAGGAAGATAAGGAGGAGGTGAAGAAGTAAGAGCATATGGATTTCATCATTCAATCCGCACTCAAGACAAGAGTTTGGATCGTTTTATGTTTTCCTTTAACTTGAACATATTTATGATGAATTACTCCATATCCATGGATTAGTTATATTTATGGTTTGATGGATTTGGTGTATTGATATTTATTTGTTGATATTAACTCTAGTTTTATGCATTGAATCATTTTGGATGTTTTAATCGTTGCATCTATATTCACTTGTTCATGTAATCAAGAGAAGCATAACTTGTGATATCTTTGCATTATGTTTTGTTGGTTGAAGTCGTTAATTCTTTATAGTAATTGGAAGAGGCTAGTTAAATTTTTTATTAAACCTAGTTAGCAGGATAATCGAGAGAGGTTCTCCTAAAGACCAATCCACTACGAGTTCTTTCATATATTCGCGTACATAAATTTGGTTCATCTTGTGAGGTTGGGACTTAATCAAGAGAGGAGTATCTATTAAACAATTGAACTAATAACTAAGTGAATTCGAGAGACTCGCTTGAACATTATTAGTTAATTATCTAGAGTTAAATCCCAAATATTTATCTTGCACCTATTCTATCAACCCTATCTTCTTCCAACTGATAACCTTCCTTGCTTATTACTTATGTTGATTGTTGTAAGCCAATAGTTTAGACCCTCAGTTAATATTAGTTTTAATCACGCAAATCTAAATTATTGATTATCTTGGATATCAATCTAGCTACAAATTACAATAATACTGTTTAACTCCAATCCCTGCGGATACGATATTATAATTTACTATTCGTCTAGCAAGCTTATTTAAGTGTGTTTGACTAGCGAGTATATTCGACTAGCAAGCGTAGTTCTAGAATTTGCCCCGTGTGTTTTCAAATCGAAATAGTAATTTTATTCAGTCTTGGAAGTGATATAGGCAATTCTTTGCTGAGCCAGATATATATGTTTTACCCACCTAATTGATATGTATCATAGTTAACCCCGTTAAGCATGTAATCTTGTTTCTTTGGCAACCACATTACAAGCCTTATCCATTTGTTTGAATTGACCATCTATTTTAACCTTGTACCTCTCATGAGCAATTGAAATTGTTATGAACTTTGTAAAAGTTAAAGTGTGGGGTGGTTGGTTTGGCTTTTGATTTAACTAATGAAATAAGAAGAAAGATGCACTATTTTGAAAAAGTAAGAGCCACTTGAGTTGAAATAGAAACAAAAAAATAGTTGTATTGTTGTGAAAAATATTCACCGATATGTGGTAACTCTTGATGTAATTGTGCTTAAAGAAGTAGGGAGTTAATATATATTGATGTGATGGTGAAGTTATGATTTGACATAATTGTGGGGTTTTGAACGATTAATTCTATGTATTAAAGTGCTTAGAGAGGCCTAGTCAGTCTTATATCTAAATGTATCCTACCTATCTCGCAGCCTGCATTACAACAAATTAAAGTACTACTTGATCCTTGACTGAATGAGCTCAATTAGTAGAGTAGTTCACTACTGGCAAGCCTATGGTAGATCCTTTGTGGCATATAAATGTCGTTTCTGAGAGTGAGTGAATTCTTTCTATCTTAAGTCCCTAATTGTTCTTAACTTTTATTGTGTGTGGAACTACTCTCTATTATTTTGTGAGGGCACTTGATTCTTGAAGTAAAGGTAATGTTGTTGACCTTTATGTTGGAGTAAGTTAGCGTGTTATGAATAATGTGTGGTGCTTTTGAGTCAAATTTTGACGCAAAAATGTTACATTAGAGTGCTTAGTCTATTTTAAATATTCTTGATATGAAGAGTTATGAGAGTTGTTTAATAAGGTCATATCTATATAAAGTGTAGTTTGATTGCTCGAGGACGAGCAATGGTTTGACTGTGAGGTGTTGATGTTAGGCTATTATTACATGTTTTGGTCGCTTATTTCACTCTAATTTACTGTACTTTAATTGTATTTGAGATTTAATCGCTACTGTTTTGCACTTTATTGTGTATTTAATGCCCTGTAGGAGTGATTCCGGGTGATGTAAATGTTACAAAGCTAATTCGAGTGATTTTGAACTTTGATATCTGAGTAAAATCTCAAGGGAATAAGCCGGGATCGCGTTCGGGGGTCGAGAACCATGCCAAGGTATCAAAAATCAAGAAAAAAGCCGGACTTTGAGAATTTTCCACACCCGCAACACGTGGGATGACGCATGGGGCACCGTGCCTGTACATTTCTGCTGCATGTTGAATTTGCTTGCTCCCTGATAAACCCCACTATCACACCGCGTGGCACGTCACCCGATGTGGCGCGCCTGTGCATGTTTTACAGAGTAACAATCCAATTTTGGCTAGGAGAAGGTTGTTTCGTTTGGGCCCAACCCTACTAAGTTTAAATACGTGTAAAAACATTATTTTTGGACTTTTAACACATGTTATACCTACGGAAGCTAAGGAGGAGGTGAAGAAGCAAGAGCACAAGAATTTCATCACTCAATCCTCACTCAAGACAAGAGTTTGGATCGTTTTTGTTACGACCCAATTTCTCCCTCCGTGAACCGTCGTGACGGCACCTAGTCTCTACGACTAGGTAAGCCTAACATTTTGCGAAAATGAAACAAAAGCATGAACATTAACTACTAATAGTAACAAATATCTAATTAGCAATTGAATGCCATTCTGCATATACAATTATCACCTATGAAAAAGAATGAAAATATTCCAAAATCTCGGAAACTCGCAGATCACAAGCTACTAAGAAGTCTTAACTCTTCTATACATCATTTCTAGGGGGATAGAGGAGGACTTCGAGGATCTGCGGGCGTGGGCAGATGTACCTTGATGTCTCCAATAAGCAGCAGAAATTACAACTAGTGATAAGGTTGGTAAGATGAACCTGGATCTGTACACAAAAAACATGTGCAGGAAAGGGCGTTAGTACACCCCAACGGTGCCCAGTAAGTGCCAAGCCTAACCTCGGTCGAGTAGTGACGAGATCAGGTCAGGGATCTACTGGTATCAATATAATGAAATAAGATAGAATGAAATATCACAGTAAAACTAAATACGAAAATCTAACAGGAAACGAATCAATGAAAAACAACAGCTCAGAACACAGTGATAACAAAAGGGGATCTCCCGAGATATTGTCTCGTAGTCCCAAACGTAAATGTTCATGGGGATCTCCCGAAATACCGTTCCGTAGTCCCAAAATAACTATGCTGAGTAGGGGGGATCTCCCGGAATACCGTTCGTTAGTCCCAAAGTAAATATGCAATATAGGGGGATCTCCCGGAATACTGTTCTGTAGTCCCAAAGTAAATATGCAGTACAATGGGATCTCCCGGAATACAGTTCCGTAGTCCCAAAGTAAATATGTAGCGCAACCAACCGAAATAACAGTTACAGCAAGAAATCCTATAGTTCAGACTAAGTTCAAGTCAAGGAAAATAGGAAATTTCACTAAACATGTTGCACAGAGTTCAAATAGGCAGTTAAACAAGTAGGCATGCTATTCTAGTTTAACAGGATAGTTCCATATGCTAGTGTATTTCAAATAAGGAGAAAACAAGTTATAACTTAGTGAAACACGGAGTTTTACAATAAATAGCTCGTGTACGTACTCGTCACCTCACGTACACGGCGCTCACATATCAAATAGTACCAAATCCTAAGGGGAGTTCCCCCACGCAATGTTAGGCAAGCCACTTACCTCGAACCAAGATCAATCAATCAGTCACAATGGCTTTCCTACGAATGTCCGGCTCCGAGTGTCCCACATCTAGCCATAATCAATTACATAACCTAAATATAGCTACAAGAAACCAATCTAGCTAACGAAATCAATGCTAAGGCAAGAAATTAAAAAATCGCTTGAAAAGCCTCCCCGGGCCCACGTCTCAGAATTGGGTAATAGTCACAAAATACAATCATCCATTCACTCACGAGTCTAACCATACCAAATTTACTCAAATCCGATACCAAAATCTCGATCAAAACCCCAAAATTTGGTCTAAGAACTTTTCTCAAATTTTCCCAATTTTTCACACCAAATACGAAATTAAATGATAAAATTAATGATAGATTAGTGGGTTATAACCGTAAAGGAGTTATGAATCATTACCCAATGACTTCCTCTAAAAATCTCTCGAAATTTTGCCTTCTACCGAGTTCCCAATTAAATTTTGTGATTGGAACTTAAACCCTCATTTTTGAACTTTAAATTCTGCCCAGTGGTTCCTTAATCGCGATCGCGGAAAAGGCCTCGCGATCGCGAAGAACAACTTCGCTCCATCAAAAATTTACTCTATGTGAACGCGTAACACCTCACGCGAACGCGATGCACTAGCTGGTCACACCTACGGGATCCCAATTGTCCTTACGCGACCCTGAAGAGTAACACTCAAACTCCACTGCTGCCTCACTTCTTATTCGCGAACGCGGCCTAGCACACGCGTTCGCGGTGCACTACCTGATAAACTTACGTGATCGCGTCTTCATCTTCACAAACGTGAAGAGCAATTTTAGCTGACCTACGCAATCACGAGATCTCCCTCACTAACGTGATAAAGAAAAATGTCCGCAGTAATGCTAGAAATCTGCCAACTCCCTAAGTCCAAAAATGACCTGTTGAACATCTGAAACACGCCCGAGGCCCCCGGTACCTCAACAAAACATACCAACCAATCCACAAACACCATACGAAATCAGTCGAGCCTTCAAATCATGTCGAACAACATAAAAACACGGATTATGCACGGATTCAAGCCTAATGAACTTTTAAATTGCTAAATTCTACAAACGACGTAGAAATATATCAAATCTCATCCGAATGACCTCAAATTTTTCACACAAGTCATATTCAACACTACGGACCTACTCAAACTTCCGGAATCGGAATCGGAATCCGACCCCGGTATCAAAATTGCCACTACCAGTCCAAATCTCCAAAAATTTGACTTTCGCCATTTTAAGCGTAAATAAGCTACGCACCTCCAAAACCCAATCCGGACACACTCCTACGTCCAAAATCACCCAACGGAGCTAACGGAACCAACGAAAGTCTATTCCGGAGTTGTCTTCACATATTTCTGACTACGGTCAAAATCCCAAGACTTAAGCTTTCGTTTAGGGACTAAGTGTCTCAAATCTCTCCAAAAACCAAAATGAAATCTCCCGATAAGTCACAATAGCATAAATAGATATGGGAGAAGCAGTTAATAGGGGATTGGGACTATAACTCTAAAAACTACCGGCCGGGTCGTTACATCCTCCCCCTCTTAAAACAATCGTTCGTCCTCGAATGAGTATAGAGACATACCTAAAATGGTGAAAAGATCAGCATAACGGTTGCACATATCCTGCTCGGTCACCCAAGTCGTCTCCTCGACCGGCTGACCCCGCCACTGAACCTTTACTGATGCAATGTTCTTTGACCTCATCTTCCGAACCTGCCTGTCTAAAATAGCCACTAGCTCATCAACATAAGACAGATCCTTGTCCAATTAGACTGAGCTGAAATCCAACACATGAGACGGATCGCCGTGATACCTCCGGAGCATCGAAACATGAAATATCGGATGAACTCTTGCTAGGTTGGGAGGTAAGGCAAGTTCGTAAGCAACTTCCCCAACTCGCCGCAATATCTCAAAGGGACCAATAAACCTTGGAATCAAATTACCCCTCTTTCCGAACCTCATAACACCGTTCATAGGCGAAACACGAAGTAGGACCCGCTTTCCAACCATAAATGCAACATCGCGAACCTTCCGGTCCGCATAGCTCTTCTGTCTCGACTGGGCTGTGTGAAGTCTATCCTGAATCACCTTCTCCTTCTCCAAGGCATCCTGAACCAAGTCCGTCCCAAATAATCTGGACTCACCCGGCTCGAACCAACCCACTGGGGGCCGACACCACCTACCATACAGAGCCTCATACGGTGCCATCTGAATGCTGGACTAATAACTGTTGTTATAGGCAAACTCCGCAATTGGCAAGAACTGATCCTAAGAACCTCCAAACTCCATCACACACGCACGTAGCATATCCTCCAGAATCTGAATAGTGCACTCGGACTGCTCGTCCGTCTGAGGGTGAAAAGTTATTCTCAACTCCACCTGAGTACCCAACTCCTACTATACGGCTCTCCAGAACTACAATGTAAACTGCATGCCCCGGTCAGAGATGATAGACACCTATACGCCATGAATTCTGATAATCTCACAAATGTAAATTCGAGCCAGCTGCTCAGAAGATTAGGTAGTCATCACATGAATGAATTGAGCTGACTTGGTCAGCCTGTCCACAATAACCCAAGCTGCATCATACTTCTGCTGAATCCGTGGGAGTCCATCAACGAAGTCCATAGTGATCCGCTCCTATTTCCACTCCGGAATCTCTATCTTCTGAAGCAACCCACCCGGTCGCTGATGCTGATACTGCACCTACTGGCAATTTAGACATCTAACCACATACTCTACTATGCCGTTCTTCATCCTTCTCCACCAATAATTCTGCCTCAGGTCCCGATACATCTCCGCGGCACCCGGATGAATGGAGTACCGCGAGCTGTGAGCCTCCTAGAGAATCAACTCACGCAACCCGTCCGCATTGGGCACACATAACCTGACCTGCATCCTCAATGCACCATCCTCCCTAATAGTGACCTCTTTAGCATTGTTGTGTTGGACCGTGTCCTTAATGACAAGCAGATGGGGGTGATCATACTGACGCTCCCTGATACGATCATAAAGAGAAGACCGAGAGACCACACAAGCCAATAATTGACTTAGCTCAGAAATATCCAACCTCACAAACTGGCTGGCTAAGGCTTGAACATCCAATGCCATGGGCCTCTCTGCTGCTGGTAGATATGCTAAACTCCCTAACCTCTCTGCCTTATGACTCAAAGCATCGGCCACCATATTGGCCTTCCCCAGGTGGTACAAAATGGTGATGTCATAATCTTTAAGCTGCTCTAACCACCTCTTCTGACGCAAATTAAGATCTTTCTGCTTGAACAGATGCTGCAAAATCTGGTGATCAGTGTAGATCTCACAAGGAACGTCGTACAAATAGTGCCTCCAAATCTTCAAGGCATGAATAATAGCTTCTAGCTCAAGGTCATGGATAGGATATTTCTTTTCATGCACCTTCAGTTGTTTGGACGCGTAGGAAACCACCCTATGGTCCTGCATCAACACCACACCAAGGCCAATTCGCGACGCATCATAATTAACCATATAAGACCCTGAACCTGAAGGCAATACCAATACTGGGGCTGTAGTCAAAGTTGTCTTGAGCTTCTGAAAGCTCTCCTCACACTCCTTTGTCCACCTGAACGTAGCACCCTTTTGGGTCAGCCTGGTCATAGGTGTTGCAATATAAGAAAATCCCTCAACAAACCGACTAGAATACCCCGCCAAACCATGGAAGCTCCGGATCTGTGTCGCCCAGGACGGTGTGGGCCAACTCTGCATTGCTTCCACCTTCTTTGGATTCACCTTGGTCCCTTCACTCGACTCAATATAACCCAAAAATGCCACAGAATCTAGCCAGAACTCACATTTTGAGAACTTTGCATGCAACTTCTTTTCTATCAAAATCTGAAGCATTGTCCTTAGGAGCTGCTTATGATCCTCCCGAGTTCGGGAATACACTAGAATGTCATCAATGAATACGATGACGAAAGAATCAATATAGGGCCAGAACACACTATGCATCAAGTGCATAAAGGATGTTGGGGCATTGGTCAGCCCAGATGACATCACAAGGAACTCGTAATGGCCATACCGTGTCCTGAAAGCAGTCTTCGGGATATCTAGCTCCCGAATCTTCAACTGATGATAACCTGATCACAAGTCAATCTTGGAAAACACTTTGGCACCCTGTAACTGATCAAATAGGTCATCAATATGAGGCAAAGGATACCTGATCTTCGCTGTGACTTTGTTTAACTGGCATTAATCAATACACATACGCATAGAACCATCCTTTTTCTTCACAAACAAGACGGGAGCACCCCAAGGTGACACACTGGGCCGAATGAAGCCCTTATCAAGCAACTCCTGCAACTGCTCCTTCAACTCAGGAGGATCCATACGGTTTGGAGGAATAGAGATGGGATGAGTGCCCGGCAACATATCAATGCCGAAATCAATATCTTTGTCGGGCGGCATGCCCAGAAGATCTGCTGGAAACACATCTGGGAAATCCCTCACTACTGGAACTGACTCAACTGTAGGGGTATCAATACTGACATCTCTCATATAAGCTAAGTACGCATCGCACCCCTTCTCAACCATTCGTTGAGCCTTAAGAAATAAAATAACTCTGCGGGAAGTATACTCTAAGGTACCTCTCAACTCTAATCACGGTTATCCTGGCATAGCCAGCATCACTATCTTAGCGTAACAGTCAAGAATAGCATAATGGGGCGACAACCAGTCCATTCCTAAGATAACATCAAAATCTAACCATGTTGAGTGATAATAAATTGGATCTGGTCTCAAAACCACTAAGAGCAATCAAACACGACCGATACACGCGGTCCACAACAAGAGAATCTCCCACATGAGTAGACACATAATCAGGGGAACTCAAAGAATCCCGAGATATGCCCAAATGTGCGGCAAAATAAGAGGACACATATGAATACATAGAGCCTAGGTCAAATAATACCGACACATCTCTATGATAGACTGGAATAATATCTGTAATGACAAAGTCGGAAGCAACTGCCTTTGTATGGCCGGAAGGGCATAATACCTGGCCTGAACTCCCTTCTAGGGCGACCTCGACCTCCCCGACCTCTACCTTGAGCTGGCTGAAGAGGTGGGGTAGTAGCTGGTGCTGGAATCATAGCCCGACGACTCGGTGGAGCACGTGGTAGCTAAGAAGTCTATGAATGTGCAACCCTCCTAAGTCTGGGGCAATCCCTCACCATATGGTGGGTGTCGCCATAATCAAAACCACCCCTCGGAGGGCGTGTCTGCTGTGACTGACTCAGGCTAGGTCTACTGGATTTTCCGCTAAAAGCACCCCAAGCAGGAGGCACGCTAGATACTGGCGGCGCATAATAAGGCTCCTGGGGCCTAGAAGGGGCTGGAACACCACTGGTAGCTGGAAGAGATGAAAGAACGGGGCAACCCACACAACCCCTACCATGGCGAGCTGCTGGGGCACGATCACCAAAATAATAACCAGTCTCTCAACACCTATTGGCCTCTCTCTCCTCTTGGTCCAGGGCAGGCATGCCCTCCAATCTCCTAGCAATACTCACAATTTGTTGGTAAGGAATATCCATTTCTAGCTCCCTGACCATACTAATCATGATACTGGGGTGGAGTCCCTCAATAAATTGTCGAACCCTCTCTCGAACTTTGGCAACCATGGCCGGTGCATGTCGGGCCAAATCACTGAAGCGGACTGCATACTCAGACACAATCATAGCACCCTGGCACAGCTGCTCAAACTCCGCGCGCCATGAGTCCCTAAGGCTCTGAGGGACATATTCTATCAAAAACATGTCCGAGAACTAAGTCCATGTAAGTAAGCTACCTCATCCAGACTACTCAACTCATAAGCATGCCACCACTGATAGGCTGCTCCTCTAAGTTGGAAAGTGTTAAAAGAAACCCCACTCATCTCCGCTACGCCCATAGTACGGAGAATACGATGACACTCCTCCAGAAAACCCTGAGCATCATCTATATCCAATCAGATGAAGGTAGGTGGGTTGTACTTCTGGTACCTCTCAAGTATGAGCTGCTCCACCTCAGAAGCGGCTGTCCTAGACTCATGCTGAACCGGGGCTACCGTCAGCATAGGAATGAACTGTAGGGCCAGATCAACCTGGACCCTTTGCTCAGGAGTGTGGGATGCTGGAGTATGTGCCCCTCCTCCTGCTTGAGATATGGCGGGAGCTAATGGAATCAATCCAGCCTAAGCTAAGGTGATGAACTTGCTCATGAACTGGGCTAAAGTCTCCTGGAGGGCTGGTGCAGTAATTGGAACCTCCGGTGCCTGCCTTTCAGCTGGAACTGCTGAGGGCTCATCTGTCGCAGCTTGCATGGGTGCTCTGGCTGCACCACGTGGCCATACTCTACCCCGGCCCCAGCCTCTAGCGGCTCTAGCAGGGGGAGCCGGTTCCTAGTCGTCAGATCCTCCGGTACGGGTCCTCACCATATGTGAGAAACAAATAGAATAGAGAATGTTTTTAGAATTTAATGCCAGTAACTCACAGGACAAGGAATCAAAAGAAGTATGTCTGTTCCTAACAGTTTTATAGCCTCCCGAAGATAAGTACAGACGTCTCTGTACCGATCCGCAAGACTCTAATAAACTAGCTTGTGACTGATGACTACTATGAACCTAGAGCTCTAATACCAACTTATCACGACCCAATTTCTCTCTCCATGAACAGTCGTGGCGGCACCTAGTCTCTACGACTAGGTAAGCCTGACACTTTGTGAAAATGAAACGAAAGCATGAACATTAACTACTAATAGTAACAAATATCTAATAAGCAACTGAATGCCACTCGGCATATACAATTATCACCTCTGAAAAACTACAAAAACATTCCCAATACCCGAAAACCCGCAAGTCACAAGCTACTAAGAAGTCTTAACTCTTCTGTACATCATTTTTTTATAATGAAGGAAAAATGAACATAGGGGGATAGAAGTGGAATCCGAGGATCTACAGATGTGGGCAGATGTACCTTGAAGACTCCAATAAGCGGCTGGTAATGTGAACCTAGATCTGCACATGAAAAACATGTGCAGGAAAGGGTGTGAGTACACCACAACGGTACCCAGTAAGTGCCAAGCCTAACCTCGATCGAGTAGTGACGAGATTAGGTCAGGGCTCTACTGGTATCAATATAATGAAATAACATAGAATGAAATATCGCAGTAAAGATAAATATGAAAATCTAACAGGAAAAGAATCAATGAAAGAAAACAACATAGAACACAGTGATAACAACAGGGGATCTCCCGAGATACCGTCTCGGAGTCCCAAACATAAATATGCAGGGGGATCTCCCGGAATACCATTCCGTAGTCCCAAAATAACTATGTTGAGCAGGCAGATCTCTCGGAATACCGTTCCGTTATTCCAAAGTAAATATGCAATACAGGGGGATCTCCCGGGGATACCGTTCTGTAGTCCCAAATTAAATATGCAGTACAGGGGGATCTCCCGGAATACCGTTCCGTAGTCCCAAAGTAAATATGCAGCACAACCAATCGAAATAATAGTTACAATAAGAAATCCTGCAGTTTAGATGAAGTTCAAGTCAATGAAAGCAGGAAATTTCACTAAACATGCTGTACAGACTTCAAATAGGCAGTTAAACAAGTAGGCATGCTATTCTAGTCTAAACAGGATAGTTCCATATGCTAGTGTGTTTCAAATAAGGAGAAAACAAGTTATGACTTAGTGAAAAATGGAGTTTTACAACAAATAGCCCGTGTACGTTCTCGTCACCTCACGTACACGGCGCTCACATATCAAACAGTGCCAAATCCTAAGGGGAGTTCCCCCACGCAAGGTTAGGCATGCCACTTACCTCGAACCAAGCCTAATCAATTTGTCACAATGCCTTTCCCACGAATGTCCGGCTCTGTGTGGCCCAAATCTATCCAAAATCAATCACATAACATAAGTATAGCTACAAAAAACTAATCTAGCTAACGAAATCAAAGCTAAGACAAGTGTTACACCCTATATTTTCGTACGTAAAAATGCATCGTAAGCAAACTAATGTAGGACCAAAAATGAGATAATATTGAAAAGTATATAAAGTAATTTAATCATGTTACCTCTGAGGTTACAAATATTGAAGATCATGAACAACAAGTACAAAGAGGGTTGGACAATTCAGAAGCTAAAGCAATTAAAGAAAATAATGTTTCGTCGAAAGTCGACAAGTTGGGAATGTTATAACATGTACCTTTGGGGTGAGACTAGGGTGCTTAACATGATAAGGAGATTATGTTATGATTTATATTAGTCGTATGACATCCGTGTGTTATGTTTTGAAGTCAAGCGAGTTGTGGAACAAAAGTCGATGAAAGTCATCACAAGTTACATTCATAAGTTTTACTGAAACTTTGGGTCAAATGTAACTGCGATTTTCTCCCAATATACTTAGAGTTATGGGGTGTTCCACCCATCAAATTAAATATCTATGAGTCTATTTTCCAACTCATTAAACCGTTTGTCAATACGACATTGGAGTAGAAAGATATGGGCATTTGTGCGATACTGCGCAAGTTGCTAGGTGACAAGTAGGTGTGTCACCTACTTGCTTAAATGAGAGCCCAAAAAATGGGCCATTTCGGGTCATCCAAAGAGGCCTTTTAAAGGCCTATTTTCTTCATATATTAGACTTAAAATAGAGCATAATAACCAGACATAAGCTCTGCAAAAAAAATCCTCCCAAAAATTTCCCACAAACCCTAATTGATTTTCTCTCCCTTTCAAGTTCTAATTGGAGGTAAAACCTAGAGTTTGAAGAACCAAGATAGGAGCTGAGTTATCCAACAAATAAGGTGAGTTTACTGATCTCTTTCATCCAATTTTTCTTCTGTAAATTCATGGTAAGTCGTTCTATACTTGTAAGAACTCACGGGACAGTGATCGGAAGCCGTGAGTTCGAGTTATTCACTTGTAGCGGACTGTTTTGTAGACTGTTTTGTGTTGCTGTTGGGCTGCATGTTTTACTACTGTTTTGTGGAGTTTTGGAGGAGGAAGGGGGTTTATAAACACCATATAAATGTAGGGTGGTTGGCTGGTCGTTCGTCATAACATTTTCGGGTCGTTTGACACTACTACGGTGGTCGTTTTGTGTATGAAGAGATTGGGGTGTGTTGGGCTGTTTTGTAGTATTTGATGGTGTATATAGGGCTGGAAAATGATGTATATATGTTGTTATTGTTCTGTTCTTATATTGTTGGTGTTATCTTGAATTTGGAGGAAGTAAGGATTATAGGGGAGATGATGCCCGTTTTAATACAAAATAAGTTTGTCGTTCTTTGTGCGATAGTTGTACCTTTCGTAACTTAACGATAGTATTATTATCATTCTTGTAGATTAAGGTGCGAAGAGGTGAGTTCAACTTGGTGATTGGAAAGATTGTGATAAGGTATGTTAAGGCTAAGCCCTTCCTTCATTTTGGCATGATCTCGTAGCTACATGTGTTAATAATGAGACATAAAGAGAAGTTCGTATTCATGAATTTATTCACATTATTCTAGTCTCATAAGTTACAATATTATTCCTTATCGGGACTTCATATTCAGTTTAGTTTTGTCTTTATTCAGTCAAGAGAGCAGAGGGTCTATATATATATACAGTATTACACTATTTTCACCACCATCGAGCTATAATCGGTGGGCAGGCCCCTATTGGGCAACCTCTGATCAGATGGTAAGTTATATATACCGAGCCTACTGTGGCCGAGCGCCTATGAGCGAGCCCAGGATGGCCGAGATACAGAGCCCAGTATGGCCGAGCGCCTATGAGCGAGCCTACTACGGCCGAGCATTTACACGTACCGAGCCTTATAGGGCCGGACATTTATTTTACTTACTATATTGAAGGAGTTTAGTCACTATCAGCAGGTAAGTATATCTCCAGATCATCTTTGACTCCCAGTTACTTCCAGTTATTATATTATCAGTTCAGTTTCGATTTTCAGTTATGTTATTGCCTTACATACTCGGTACATTATTTTGTACTGACGTCCCTTTTCCGGGGACGCTGCATTTCATGCATGCAGGTTCAGATAGACAGACGAGTAGACCTCCTCAGTAGGTGTTTCCAGAGTTTAGCCTGATCGGTAAGCTCCACATCCTTCGGAGTTATCGGGTCTAGGTTTTTGTGTGCATCTTATGTATGTATTTATATATATAATATGGGTAGGTCGGGGCCCTGTTCCGATCACAATATATCTATCAGTAGAGGCTTGTGGACATATCCTGTTGGTTAGTGCAGTATATTGGGTTTGTAGGCCTGGTATGTATAATTTGGTGGTTTGTCAGCTGTAGTAGCTATGACGGCCTTTTCGGCCTAGCTTTATATTAATGTTTAGTTAGCGCTAGTTTCCATTCAGTTTTATATTTTGCTTCGCAAATTGTCTTGCAAGGTTGCCCCATGGCCAAAGTATGACATTATATGTTCAGAGTCCCTTAGTCGCAATTTGGTACGCCAGGTTAGGTGAGGCACCGGGTGCTTGTCTCGCTCCTAGGTTCGGGGCGTAACAAACTTGGTATCAGAGCAGTTCTGTCCTAGGGAGTCTACAAGCCGTGTCTAGTAGGGTCTTATTTATAGATGTGTTGTGCACCACATTATATAAGCAGGGAACTACAGGGCATTTAGGAGTTGGTTACCCTTCTTTGAAATCTAAATCGTGCCATAGAACTGAGTTATTGGAAATTTGAATTAAACTTATGTGTTGGTATTTGCATGCACAGATGGCGGTGACTAGGAAGACTACGGCTAGCCAGAGGAGAGATACAGCAGCAGGTGAGGGGACCAGCAGGGTACCCCCAGTAGATGGGGCCCAGTCTGAGGCTCAAGGCGAGACCCCTACTCAGCCATTACCGGCTCCTCCACCAACTACGGAGATTCCTAGGGAAACCGCACATCCAGTTCCCCCTCCACTTCCATCAGATCAGGACTTGAGAAGTGCGGTGCATTTGTTGACACAGTTGGTAGCTACCCAGTAATAGGCTAGGGCATCAGCTAGTGCAGGAACTTCTGAGGGTTCTGGGAGTTCAAGAGTCCGAGAGTTTATTGCTTTGAGTCCCCCAGAGTTCACGGGGACAGATCAGAGGGAGGACCCGTAGGATTTCATAGATCAGCTTCACAGGATCTTTCGTGTTATGCATGCCACAGAGAAAGAGGCAGTCGACTCCGAGATATAGCCATCCTTTGGTACGAGGGATGGGAGAGGTCTAGGGGACGTGATGCACCTCCAGCTATTTGGGAGAATTTTTCAGATGCCTTCCTTGACCAGTACTTACCGCGGGAGATCCGACAGGCTCGAGTCGATCAGTTTCTAGCCCTCAAGCAGGGTAATATGAGTGTTCGAGAGTATAGTCTCCGTTTTGACTCATTGGCCAGATATGCACCATCCATAGTTGCTACTATGCGGGACAGGATTCACAGGTTTATAGCAGGGTTAGCCCCAGAGTTAACCGAGGCATATGCCACCGCTGCATTGCAGGATAGTATGGATATCTCCCGGATTCAGGCATTCGCCCAAAATATAGAAAGGGGTAGGCGTCGGCAGCAGGGTACAGAGAGGGCTGAGCAAGGGCAACGTAAGAGGATGAGATTTCCCAGGTCTCAGGAGTTATCTCAAGGTAGTTATAGGACCCAGTACTTTGGACGGCCACCTAGGCCTCCGCCACCTCAGTTACAGGGTTACAGGTATGACCGCTATACTCAGTCAGGACCAGGTGAGAGCTCACGGGCGTCGGGTTTGCAGCGACAACGAGGTTCTGCGCAGACATGGTCATTTCCTCCGCGGTGTGACATCTGTGGTAGAGGACACTTGGGTCAATGCCGAGCAGGTTCTGATGCTTGTTATACATGTGGGCGTCCGAGGCATATGATGCGAGATTGCCCAAATAGAGATTCTGGGGGAATGGCACAACCAGCGAGTTCAGCAACAGGATCATCTATGTCCGTGCATCCTTCAAGGCGCGAGTCTCAGTCTTCGGCTGGTAGAGGTCGAGGCAGAGGTAGAGGTTCCAGTTCAAGTGGTAATCAGAACCGTATCTATGCTTTAGCAGGTCGACAGGACCAGGAGTCTTCACCAGACGTTGTAACAGGTATATTAACCATTTTCTCTCACGATGCTTATGCTTTGATAGACCCAGGATCTAATTTATCGTATATTACCCCATTTGTCGCGAGGAAGTTTGGTACAGTGCCTGAAATACTAAGTGATCCTTTTGCGGTATCTACACCGGTCGGAGAATCGATTATTGCTAGACGGGTTTACCGAGGTTGTACGGTGACAATTTGTAGTCGTCAGACCTCAGCTGACCTAGTTGAGCTAGAGATGATGGATTTTGATGCTATCATGGGCATGGACTGGTTGGCAGCTTGCTATGCCATAGTTGATTGCCGAGCAAAGGCAGCCAGATTTCATTTTCCGGGTGAGCCAGTCCTTGAATGGGTAGGTAATACACCAACACCCAGAGGTAGGTTTATTTCCTATCTGAAGGCGAGGAAAATGATCGCAAAAGGGTGCATTTATCATATTATGCGAGTTAGAGATGCAGATACTGAGATACCTACACTTCAGTCTATTCCCGTAGCCAAAGAGTATGCAGATGTGTTTCCAGATGAGCTTCCAGGTATTCCTCCAGAGCGAGAGATTGATTTTAGCATCGATTTGCTTCCAGGAACTCAACCAATATCCGTCCCTCCGTATAGAATGGCACCTGCCGAATTGAAGGAGTTGAAGGAGCAGTTAAAAGATTTGCTGGAGAAAGGTTACATCAGGCCCAGTACCTCACCTTGGGGTGCACCGGTACTATTTGTGCGGAAGAAAGACGGCTCGCTGAGGATGTGTATCGATTATAGGCAGCTGAACAAGGTAACTATTAAGAATAAGTATCCACTTCCAAGGATCGATGACTTGTTTGATCAGTTGCAGGGGTCTAGATGCTTTTCAAAGATAGATTTGAGGTCGGGGTACCACCAGGTCAGAGTTTGGGAAAAAGATATTCCGAAGACAGCCTTCAGGACCCGATATGGCCACTTCGAGTTCCTTGTCATGTCCTTCGGGTTTACTAATGCACCCGCTGTATTTATGGACTTGATGAATAGCCTATTCCGGCCATTTTTAGATCTGTTCGTGATAGTATTTATTGATGATATTCTGGTTTATTCCCGTTCAGAGGATGAGCATGCGGACCACCTGCGAGCGGTACTCCAAACCCTCCGTGATCGTAAGTTGTATGCTAAGTTTTCTAAATATGAGTTCTGGTTGAAGTCTGTAGCATTCTTGGGGCATATTGTATCAGATGAAGGGATAAAGGTTGGCACTCAGAAGATTGAGGCCGTGAAATCTTGGCCTAGACCTACCACTCCGACAGAGGTTCGTAGCTTTCTAGGCTTAGCAGGATACTATCGGAGGTTCGTAGAGGGTTTTTCTTCCCTTTCGGCACCATTGACGAAGTTGACACAGAAAGAAACTAAGTTTCAATGGACAGAGGCTTGCGAGCGGAGTTTCCAAGAGCTTAAGAACAGGTTGACCTCAGCTCCAGTTCTAACACTTCTAGAGGGTCTAGAGGCTTATGCCGTGTATTGTGATGCATCAGGTGTCGGGTTAGGATGTGTCCTGATGCAACATGGGAAGGTAATTGCGTATGCTTCAAGGCAGTTAAGGAAGCACGAGAGGAATTATCCGACCCACAACCTCGAGTTAGCTGCGGTTGTCCATGCACTTAAGATATGGCGGCATTATTTATATGGTGTTCATGTTGATGTATTTACTGATCATAAAAGCCTACAATATATCTTCAAGCAGAAAGAGTTGAATTTGCGACAGAGGCGATGGCTTGAGTTATTGAAAGATTACGATGTTAACATTCTCTACCATCCAGGGAAAGCTAATGTTGTAGCAGATGCCTTAAGTCGCCGATCTATGGGTAGCTTAGCACATGTAGAGCCCGAGAGAAGACAATTAGCTAGAGAGATTCATCAATTGGCTTCGTTGGGGGTTCGGTTAGTAGATTCTGAGGATGGTGGAGTTGTACTCCAAAACACTACAAAATCATCCCTCATAGCTGAAGTCAAGGAAAGGCAGTACGAGGACCCAGAGTTGGTCGAGTTGAGAGAGCGAGTTCCGCAGCAGAAGAAGCCACTATTAGAGCTAAAGGGAGATGGGGTTCTCAGATATAGGGGTCGTTTGTGTGTTCCAGATGTAGCAGGGCTACGAGACAGGATTATGTCAGAGGCACATTATTCATGGTATTCCATCCATCCTGGGTCGACGAAGATGTATCATGACATTAAGGATGTGTACTGGTGGAACGATATGAAGAAGAACATTGCTAAGTTTGTCGCCCAATGTACTAGTTGCCAGCAAGTGAAGGTAGAGAACCAGAAGCCCGGAGGGCTAATGCAGACTATAGAGATCCCGACATGGAAATGGGAGGCGATAAACATGGACTTTATCACGGGTTTACCTCGTTCTAATCGTAAGTTAGATTCTATATGGGTGATAGTCGATAGGCCCACGAAATCAGCTCACTTCCTACCAGTCAGATCTACATATACAGCAGAAGATTATGCAAAGTTATATATTAAGGAGATAGTGCGGCTACACGGAGTACCAGTTTCTATTATATCTGACCGTGGGGCTCAGTTTATAGCATATTTTTGGAGGTCATTTCAGAGAGGTCTAAGGCTGGATGAGATGAGGTTATTGGACCTGGAATAAGTGCTACCGGATTTGATTATGGTATGTTGGGAAGATTAACATCACTAGCCAGCTTAGAATTCGGCTATGGTTCTTGTCGGGTGAAATAACTCGGAGTTTGAGCCTTTGTCATTCTATTCTCTCACATATGGTGAGGACAAGAGCTGAAGTTGTGCCTGTACATTTCTACTGCATATTGAATTTCCATGCTCCCTCATAAACTCCACTACCACACCGCGTGCCGCGTCGCCCCATGCGGTGTGCCTGTGCATTTTTTACAGAGTAACAATCAAATTTCGGCTAGGAGAAGGTGGTTTCGTTTGGGCCCGACCCTACTTAGTATAAATACTGGTAAAAACGTTATTTTTGGGCTTGACCGTATTTCTAAGCAATCATTTATGTGCATTTTACCGGACAATCATTTCGGCTAGGAGAAGGTGCGCGCTCGGTTGGTCTCGTGCGCGGCCGTGCACTTGTGATAGTACTACTGACCTGTTGCACGTCCAGGTGCACGATTGGGCCTTTATGTGCACAGGTGCACACCCTGGGGGTCATTTTTAAAGCCCTATTTCATCACCCACAACCTAAAACACAAAAACATACACTAGAAAGGGAAACACTCAAGAACCTAACTCCTCAAAGGTTCAACCATCCAATATAAGATCTAATGGTGATTCTAACTTAATTTCAATTGCCCAATACCTTATTAACATGGTTAACCCTCCAAATAATTAGATATTCGATTGGGACATCATGGTTGAGAAAAGAAACCCTAGAACTCGAATTCAAAAGGATTGAATGTCAAAGGGTAATATCTTCATCATCTAATTGATTATAGCATTGGATAAATGATTATAAACTCTATGTTCATTAGATATGAGTTGATGGGTTTGATGGAAAAGCATGAACAATTATATCTTTGGGTTATTGATTGTTGACTATTGGTTAAGGGTATTGTTCTGTCATTCCCCAAAACCGAGGAGCGCGACCGGGGCTCAACCAAGTGAACCCGACCGAGCAAGCCTATTAGATTTCATTCTACCCAAACTCATCCACAAATAGAGATAATACATATTTTCATTAATTAGACGAAAATGAGTTCATGTCTACAATATCAATTCATTTCCAATAGTTTCATCATTTTTAAAGTCTCAAATGGACAAGTAATACAACCACAACATAACATAGTTTGTCTTTCCCCAGCATAAAAACACAACCCATACTATGTCTACGGAGCCTCTATAGATAAAGAAGAGTATAATGATAATGCCTGCAACAAGGCTCCGGCTATATCTCAAACCGAATACACAAAGTACAAAAGATACATGACCCCGGGATTAAGTGGGGCTCACCAAGTCAGCTGGAAAGAAGGTGTACTGCTATAACTGATCAATATCTCCTGTTGTGGAACCACCTGCATCTATTTAAAGGTGCTGTGCCCCCGGCAAAAGGGATGTTAGTACCATCGAATAGCTCTAGTATGTATAACTAAACACCCTCTCAATAGAATGACAAATAATACAAACAAGATTATCATAATATCAATGAAATCCTTAATCAACATCAAACCTCAATTTAGGATCAAGACAATGTTCAAATTAATTTCCATATCTCACATTGGGAGATTTTTAGTATCGATATACCATTGTCCACAATACCAGTACCATTATTCACTATACCAATACCACTATTCACAATACCTTTATTCACAAAACTAGTACCACCGTACTCTTAGCACGGAGTCCGATCACGACCCGATCGACTAGGCTATCTCAGTAGAGACATCAACCACAATTTCACTCATTATCAATACCACCGTCTGTAATACGGAGTCCAATCACGACCCGATCGACTAGGCTATCCATTAGGGACATCGACCACAATCACAATTTCAATTACATTTTCCAGCACAATCACCACCATCGTGGGATTCAATTCTAAGAGAAGAGTTTAGCCAACATACCTCACTTGAGCTTCCTTACACTCTAATTGTTCCGGACATCTTAGCAACTTCAATCTATTGTAGAAATATAACAAATTGAATCAAAATTAGGAAGATGATCATGGTTCAAGCTCATTTGAGCATTTTGTCAAACACTAAGTCTGCATTAAGGTTTCAAGGTCCTTTTATGGATAATTCCATCATCCCACAACCCAATCTTCCTACACCCTTTGATAACATATGCCTGTAAAATAAACAACTTTCATGCCCAAAAATTATCTTGCTAGTTACCCATTTTTAGAAAATTTCAAAATTAGGGTTTAGGGTGTAAAATCTTACCTCTAGGATGAAGACTTAGTGAGCTTCCCTTATAAATCTTCCAAAACTTGAGCAAGAATTGAAGAAAAATTATTGAAGAACACCTTCTCACTCTATGGCACTCTCTCTCTCTCTCTCTCTCTCTCTCTCTCTCTCTCTCTCTCTCTCTAAAATATCAGATTATGTCTCAAAATTGGCCCAAAGAGTTTATTTAATGAAATAGGGTTGGGTTTTAAAAACCCAGAAATGGAGCTCCGGAACAAGGTATATGATCGCATAACCGATATGCGGACCGCATATCGGTCGCATTATTGGTTACAAAATGGTCAAAAGAACTGTCTGTGTATGCAGTCACTATGAGGTCTGTATAACTGTTATGCGGTCGCATAATGCATCATATTACAGTTATGCAGTTGCATAGTCGACCGCATAATTGCTTCCAATTGACCCAATTAACTGCCTCACTCTGCGGCCATTATGTGGTCCGTATAGTGGTTCTGTAGTCGCATAATGGATCGCAGAGATGCACTTTTCTGCCAAAAAGTTTCCTTTACTTTCCGGTGCATTGTTCAACCCAAAAACGTAAGCCTAGTCCGGCACGATGAAACATTATTTTCTTTGAAACTTTTATCGGGCTTTACTCTTAAGTACTTCAAAATTTTCCGGGTGTTACATGTTCATCTTATGGGTGAAGAAGAATGATATTGATTATAAGAAATTTGAGATTTTAGAATTTATCTAGGAGCAAGAGAATGGCTTGTTGGGTGTACAAACATCATTAATGAGGGATATGAGTCTTTATGCCCATAAGGTGTTTGATAAAATGCTTATGTGACCAAAACATGAGTATTATTACTAATATGGAATCCTTTGGACTTGTATTGATATAGATTAAAGTTGAAAGGGTTGACAAACGTTGTATTGCACTCAAGAGCAGGAAGTTAAGGTATGTGAGGCTAACCCTCTATGTTTTGGAATGTTAATGATTCTCCCTACACTACTATATTTTACGACATTACTAATTGCCTCAGAAATATAGTTAAGCTTAGTTCTTTGAATAATTGCAGAATTTCTATTCTCTAGCTTCATAACTCATTCATGACTTTCATTCTGAACGTTGTGAAATCAGTGCGTAATTCAATATAGACTTGGGTTTGATTCCCATGAGTCTCGGTCTAGATTACCCAGCATGTCATAAATAGTAGAAGTTTTAATTTTCATAATCAGTTCATGAATACAGGTCTCAGTCTAGTCTCAGTTTTAGTATTCCAGTATCACGTAACTCAATATGATTTAATATTTCAGCATCACATATTGCAGTATGATTCTCATTTCCTGAATTTGAATCCCTGAATGTTGAACACCTGTATTTGGGCCTGAGGTCGTAGTTTATATGCTTTGTGCATGTTTGGGCCTGAGGCCGTAGTTTATGCTTTATGAATTTTCGGGCCTAAGGCCATAGTTATGTATATGTATACTTGGGCTTGAGGCCGTAGCTTGTGCACATATATATATTGGGCCCGAGGCCGTAGTTTATTTAGATAAATAGATTGTTCATCATTCAGAAGAAAGAGTATTCATATCCTTACTTTGTTTGTTCAGTTCAGTTATCAGTTATTAGTTATCAGTTATTATTTAAGTTATCGGTTATCAGCTATTAGTTATCATTTCAGTTTTCGTTTCAATAGTTATCATTTTAGTTATCAATTATCAATTCTCAGTTATTAGCTCAGTATCAATTTCAGCATTTATAGATCGTTCTTTTAGTTGCATTATATACCACGATGCATGTAATGATTTACGGGTTAACGATTTAGAGCGCTAGGATTTTCGTACCAGCTATTTGGTGAGCTCCTGTTCTTCCGGGGCATTATCATTACTTTGTAGTCTTTTAGTATTTACATAGAGTCAGTATTTTCAGTACTTCATTAGAGACTTCATAGACTAGGGTAACAGTTAGAAAAAGTCGCAGGCTTTTCATGTTAAGCAATGTTTGCTATAGATATGTTCCAGAATTATATTAGTGTTTCAGCCTTTTAATTAATTTCATTCAGACTTTCAGTATATCAGCATGTGCTATTTTATCTTCCGCATTCAGTATGTTATGATATCACATATTGATTCAGCCAGCCAACTGGTTCGCTCGATCACATGTAGTAAGCCACCAGGTGTCGTGTTACGTACAAGCCCAGGTTTGGGGCGTGACAACAAGGACGTGCTGACCCCACGTGAATGGGTTCACATTAGCAAAGAAGATTTTTAAAGCTGGATACTTTTGGATGACTATGGAAAGCGACAATATCTGCTACGTGCATAAGTGTCGCCAGTGTCTGTTTCACGGAGATTTCATCTAGATTACACCAAATGACTTAAACGTAATGTGTTTACCCTGGCCGTTCGCTGCCTGGGGCATGGACGTGGTTGGACATATAGAGCCTGCAGCATCAAACATACATCATTTTATCTTGGTAGCTATTGACTATTTATCCAAATGGGTTGAGTCATCTATTTACAAGGCCATCACAAAGAAGGTAGTGGCAAATTCTGTCAGAAACAACATCGATTGCAGATTTGGAATATCATATTCCATCATCACTGATAATACCGCTAACCTAAACAGCGACCTCATAAGAGAAATCTACGAGAGTTTTAGAATCGTCCACCGCAGTTCCATAGCCTACAGACCATAAATGAATGGGGCAGTTGAGGCAGCTAACAAGAATATCGAGAGAATTCTGCAAAGATAGTGGACAATAACAGACAATGGCACGAGAAGCTACCGTTCGCTTTATTTGGTTATCGAACTATCATGAGAAACTCCACTGGGCAATGCCATACATGTTTGGTATATGACACTGAAGCGGTGATACCCGCGGAGGTCGAGATACCGTCCTTAAGAGTCATACAAGAGGCAAAATTGGACTACGCAGAGTGGATACGGGCCAGGCAGGAACTACTCATGCTCATTGACTAGAAAATAATGGATGCAGTGTGTCATGGCCAGCTATATTAGAACATGATGGCCAATTTATGTAACAAAAGAGTGAAGCCTCGCCAATTCACACCGGGGCAGTTGGTCTTGAAGAAAATCTTTCCACGTCAAGAAGAAGCCAAAGGAAAGTTCACACCAAACTGGCAAGGTCCTTACATGGTTCGTTGAGCACTGTCGGGTGGAGCTCTGATTTTGGTGGAAACGGATGGAAGAGTCAACCCAAAGCCTATCAACTAAGACGTAATCAAGAGGTACTATGTCTGAAGACAAATAGAGTTAGGGTTTTTGATGTAATAGAACTACATTCAACCTGACTTCCCACCCAGGGATACGTAGGCAACCCACTTAGGGTTAGGTTTCTCTCCCTCCTTTCTCTTGTAATAGAAAAACCAAATATCACTTTTGTATGTTACTCAGGAACTACGCCGACTTGATTTCCTCATAAAAGAATACGTAGGCAATCCTCATCGGATTTAGTCATATTTTGTAATTGAACTACATTCTAGATTGATTCCACTTGGATACGTAGGTTGTCTAAGTCAGACTCGGCCATTTTCAATCTTAATCATTTTGCATATGTTGTAATCGAACTACACTTTGACCTGATTCCATTTAGATACGTAGGCTGCCTGAGTCAGGCTCGGTCATCTTCATCATATTTTACCATAACCCACGAACAAGACCTGATTCCGCTCCAGATACGTAGGCAACCTGAAGGGTTTGGTCATAACCCTAGGAAAGCCTTTGCAATGCATTAGTTCAAAATTAGGATGCAGTCGCAACAGCAAGTAGCCGCATTGTCATTGGCGTCATGGGAGAACAACATCAACGGGATGAAGTTTTCAAGAGAATACATTCTCATGTGGAGAACCTTCCGTAACATGTCATAATCTGGAATGACAACATTTGACTTAAAAGAAACATGTATTTTCAAGATGTTTTCTAAATATATATATATATATTGTAATTTGTTCCATCTATCGGGCGCAATCATGTCAAAGGCCGGAGCAAACCAGAATTGTGGTCGACACAAGCCAACTTACCCCCCGCCCCCATATTAAGAAGTTTTCTTTGTGTGCGGGGTAAACAGAGAGTAAGGAATCACAAGGACCACACTAGGGCAAAAGAGGGATCTGCCACTTGCCTAAGATTATCTCTCCTCCTTTTTTACTTGAAACCTTTTAGTACAACTAAAGCTAACTCTTGAATCTTCTGCAGGTGCGTTGGAATCCGACAGCTGATCCGGATATATGTATATAGATAACCACCTGTTCAATCAATCGGAGCGCCATGTACAAATCGAATGTCGGCTTCACCAATCGAAGTCATGTATATAGAAAACTGCCTGCTCAATCAATCGTTGCACCCTGTACAGATCGAACGTCAGCTTCGCCAACCGGAGTCTTGTATATAGCAAATTGCAAATATCGCTAACAAAGAAAATTGCATCACCGCTCCTTCATCATAGACCCCGAAATAGACAATTATAAACCTCGTTATCAATGTTCTGCCAATCGATAGTCGCAACCTAGCCTTACAGTCTAGAGTATCTCTTGGGCATGCTTTTATTTCATTTCTTATTACTTTGAATGTTTGAAAGTTTTGTTCGTGCAACATTAGGCATGATTACATTTTTAATCAATCACTCCCGAACATAGAATACTTTACTTTTCAGTGCAATGCTCTCCCAATAAGCGGATACACACTTTAAAAATCAAGCTTTCCCGACAAGCAGAGACATTTCTTAGTGCAAAGCTCTCCCGGCAAGCGGAAACGCACTTTACCAATAAAGCTCTCCCAACAAGCGGAGACAACTTTCAAGTGCTACGACAGCAACGGAACGATACACAGCCGGGCCACCAAATTGAGTCAACCTCAAATATCCCATCATCCCAATCCGACATAATGGCTCGCCGACAACCTCAAATGCATGTATTTTGTTTCTTTTCCAGGGAAAAGCACTGCAACGTGGAACTTTTTCTTAGTAACAGACCGAACTACAACTCTATGGGGACAGCCAACCAAGTTGTGGGCCTAAGATCCTAGCTCAAGACGATCAGCGAGGTCAACATACCAAAACATTCAAATCACGCTGCAAAATTCAAGCTATCATGAGTGTCCAACCCTCCGTCTTGTCGTATCGTCATAATACGATACTAGGGCAATTTCTGCGAGTGGCGCTTCCCCAAAGTCCTTACTCCAGAAGTACATGGGGTTGATCCTCTTTAACCACGAGGTATGTAAGCAAATCAAAGCCAGAATTCGGCCAAATATTCCCAAATCTTTCTAAATTCTTCAAATTCACTATCTCTATTTTTTGCAATAGCTGCCTAAAAATTGGGACAAAATTGGCTTTGGTTCAATTTCTTTTCAAGAAAGCTCTTTCATCGTCTTCGGTCAAAGCGGACCAGCTGTTGACGGCCAATTTTGACCCTCCCTTTCAAAATTAATTTATTTATGCTTAATAATTTAAAATAAATATTTTGAAAGTATTTTCTAACAATAAATACCAATATATACAAATTAATTTAGTAGTAGTTTTTTAAATTAATGACTTAGTATTAGTATTAAGTAATTACAAATACACTTCTATTTTAAGATTACTAAAATAACTTCTATATAGGCCTATATAGTTAATTTAATGAATTACTCCTTAATTTCTAATAAATTAGTCTACTGTGTTAATAACTCGAAATTAGTGTTCCAATTTAGAAAATAATGTATTTTCACAATACTTATTTATTTACAGTAATTAGTAGTATTTAACAATTATAATTTTTACTACATTTGTTGAAATAATTAAGTTTACTTAAATTAATTTCAAAGGGGATAAAGACTAAAAGGCTATGATTACAATTCCTTAACTAATTACAAAGTGGCTATTAGTTTAATTATTTTAGCCCAAATACAAGGCCCAATCCGGACCTGACCCAGTCCAAACACCCATCTCATTTGCCACCTTGGTGATCCTCGACACCCTCTCTTAGCCAATGAGAGCACTCCACGTCACTAGCCTCTCTCATTCAAAAAGAAAGCACAATAAACATGGACCATTGATCTACCAGATCAACGGCCCACGTTTTATCCTCATTTTTTCTTTAAATTTTTAGTACTCCACTAGACTTGATCTCAGCCATCCAAATCCAATAATTCAACGGCCATGACTTTTTCACATTTTAATTATATTATGCCCAAATTATCAAGGTCGTTGATCAACAGATTCAACAGCCCAAATCTCATAGCTCTTTCTTAAACCCAAAGACGACCATCCCCATCTCACAAACCCTAATCACTCTAACACTCACTCGGCCACCTCACTTTCCCCTTTCTCTCCCTTTCCTCTCAAACTCACGGGCTCAAATCAATCAAAAACATTGCACAAATTTGTGCAATGTCATGAATCTATCAGGAAATCATCCATCTCGTATCCTTTGTCCGCGATTCTAGCTAAAACATTTCCCTTTAACTGATAAACTTTGATATCCCCAAAAGCTTAACCCTAGACTCAAAGACGAAAGATCAAATCGTTTGTGTCACGACCTAAACCGGAGGGTCGCGACGGGCACCAGGTGCCCTACTCAACCGAGTACCAATATAGCATATCTTTCTTATCACACCATTATGGGTAAATGGGCCAAAAGGACCATCATGTGATAACCAGAATAAAACATAAGAGAATACTAGACATAGGATGACCCAACATGATATAGAAACTTATACATGTGACATACGGGCCTATAAGCCGACATGATCATTTGTGCACTCGATAAGGCCATACAAGTATCCATATACATGACATTTTTCTACAAGCCTCTAAGAGTACATAAATGTCATAAAGGTCAGGACAGGGCCCCACCATACCAATCAATACATATTCAAATCAAACTGGCCAAATAGGCAACTCCGGAGCAAGTGGAGTGCACCAACACCTTTTGCTGAGCTGATAGCCTACTAGGAGGACTGTCAACCTGTCTATCGGGACATGCGGGCATGAAACAAAGCATCCCTAGGCAAAAGGGACGTCAGTATAAATAAAGTACCGAGTATGTAAGGCATGAAAAGTAGTATATAAAAGACATGAAAGAAACATAGAGTAAAGAACTCAACTTGTAAGTCTAAATAGCTTTGTGAATCATGAAACATTTATAATTTCATGTATATGCGTATAAATATCATATCATTTATATGTATATGCATACATAACATCATCAAGCCTCTAAGGGCATCCCACCATATCATCTCGGCCTTTGTGGGCAAAATCATCAACGTATACCAGCGGATCAGGCGGTAGTGCGTATATAACTCCATAACATTTCCCCATACCCCTTATACATATAATATACGCGTATATAATACCATCTGGTCATGGGTCAATGCACATGTATAAATGAATGCAATGCATAAGAAGTAAGTCAATAAGATCTCTCAGGATATCATAAGATCTATGCCTTCGATTAATATCATGAACTTAACTTTATCAACTTACATATTTTGTGAGGTGAACAGACAATATAATAATAAGGCATATGGGTAATCAAGAACATACGCACCCCTAGTACTTCTATGAATAGAGTCATTTATAAAACTTGTGTGTTTGCTCGTTTCGTTTGTATCATATGGATTATGCCAAAAGGAAAGTAGGAATAGCCTTATCATACCTTATCACAGTCTGTCCAATGACCACATTGTACTCGTCTCGACGCACTTTAATCTACAATGATGATAATAATACTACCATTAAGCTACTAATGATACAACTATCGTACAACGAATGACAAACTTATTTTATATTAAAACGCACAACACCTCCCCTATTTTTCTTTCTTTCCCCAGGTCCATCAAAATAACAAGAACACATACAACCTTAAACTATATACCTTCAGCACCAAAACTCACCCAACAGCCCAACAACACTAATCAATCTACACAATAACAGGTGCACAAATGTCACCAACGAAACTACTATTGAACACGACGAGCGACAAGCTTGGATTGGAACCAAACTGTCACGACCGAAAATCCCAACTTGTCGTGATGGCGCCTATCTTGATACTAGGCAAGCCGACAACCTCGATAAACCATAATTTCTTTTAAGTTTAAAAATATAATATTTAAACACAATCCATAAATCTCGCAAATACCGATACAAACACTCCCAAAACCTGGTGTCACTAAGTACATGAGCATCTATACATTACATGTCTGGAAAACATGGTCTATAATAATCTGAGACCAAATAAAATAAACAAAAGGATAGGGAAGGAGAGACAAGGTCTGCGAAATATGGCAGCTATCTCTGAATCTTTGGAAAAACGACTGTAAGAAAGAATCAACACCCACTGTATCCGGGATCACCTGGATCTGCACACGAAGTATACGGTGTAGTTTGAGTACAACCAACTCAGTAAGTAACAATAATAAATAAAAAACTAAAAGCAGTGACGAGCTTCTCAGCTAAGTCAAAATACAGTACTTTCCAATATAAAATGGTAGGAATGCTCTCATGTTCAACATTTAAGATTTCAGTGAAATTTCATATCATATTTGACTGAAACATAAAATAATTCCAAAATTTCCAAAATAGTGATATGACAGCTGAAATGCAGCCATCTGCGGCACCGCACCTGCGGCCAATTCCTCGCAGGTGTGATCACACCAGAAGACAGAAATTTTCCAGATTTCTTCTAAGTCCGAATTTGATCCGTTAACCATCCGAAACTCACCCGAGCCCCTCGGGACCATGTCCGAACATACCAACAAGTTTCATAACATAACACGGACCTACTCAAGGCCTCAAATCATATCAACCAACATCAAAACGACGAATCACACCTCAAATCAAAATCTATGTACTTTGAACTTTCAAATTCTACGTCTTGTGCCAAAACACATCAAATCAATCTGGAATGACTTCAAATTTTGCACACAAGTCACATTTCACATTACAGACCTATTCCAATTTTCAGAATCGGATTTCGACCTCGATATCAAAAAGTCAATCCCCGGTCAAACTTCCCAAAAATTCATCTTTCGGCATTTTAATCCTAATTCCACTACGGACCTCCAAATAATTTTTCGGACATGCTCCTAAGTCCAAAAATCACCATACGGAGCTATTGAAATTATCAGAATTCGAATCCGAGGTCGTTTACACATAAGTCCACATCCTGTCACTATTTTAACTTAAGCTTTAAACATTGGAACTAAGTGTTCCAATTCATTCCCAAACCTCACCGGACCCGAACCAAGTTCCCCGAAAATTCACACAACAACTGTAAAGTATAATTTGAGCAGTAACTGAGAAAACAGGGTTGTAATACTCAAAACGACCGGGCAGGTCGTTACAATTACAAGTCTGGGAAAAATGTGGTCTATAATTATAATCCGAGACCAAATACAATAACAAAAGGATAGGAAAGGAGAGACAAGGTCTGTGAAACATGGCACCTACCACTGAATCTCCAGAAAATCGACTGTGCGAAAGAATCAACACCCATTGTATCCGGGATCACCTAGATCTACACACGAAGTGCAGGGTATAGTATGAGTACAATCAACTCAGTAAGTAACAATAATAAATAAAGAACTGAAAGTAGTGACGAGCTTCTCAGCTAAGTCCAAATACAATACTTTCCAATATAAAAGAGTAGGCATGCTCTCAGTTCAACATTTAAGATTTCACTGAAATTTCATATAATGTTTGATCAAAATAGAAAATAATATTTTTCCGAAATTTCCAAAATAGTGATATATGACAGCTGAAATGCAGCAAATAATGAAATCAATGCATCCTCTCAGAGTAACAGTCACTCAGTCCTCCCATTCACTCCAACCTCACAGTCACTCTTTCCTCACAATCACTCTTTCTTCACAGTCACTCTTTCCTCACAGTCACTCATTCCTCACAATCATTCATCACTCATCACTCGCACTCGGCACTCGCACTCAGTAGCTACTTGCGCTCACTGGGGGGTGATTATAGACTCCGGAGGGGCTCCTTCAGCCCAAGCGCTATATCAAGCCAATCATGGCATTAATCAATAAACATACTGCAGCGTGCAGCCCGATCCATAAATATCCTCACAATTAGGCTCTCGGCCCCACTCAATCATCAACCTCTCCAGTCTCTCGGGATCTCAAAAATCATGATAAGCAGCCCAAAAATAGTGATATGATGCATCAATAATAAATAAGAGAGATTGAGGTATGATATAAAATGAATAAACATGACTGAGTGAAAAATTACAATTTGAACATATTATTCAACCACAAAAATGACCCCAATAGGGACCAACAATAACAGCATATGCCTAAGCATGATTTTTAATACGAGTCTTAGCTCAATTTTCTCTAACACGCAGAGAATGTACGGATATCAACAGATTATCCAACTATACAGTCCCATGGAATTTGACCAATTCACAATTCCTATGGTGCACGCCCACATGCCCGTCACCTAGCATGTGCGTCACCTCAAAACCAATCACATAACATATAATCTGGGGTTTCATACCCTCGGGACAAAATTTAGAACTGTTACTTACCTCAAACCGTGTAATTCTTTATTCCTCTATGCCCTTGCCCCGAGAATTGGTCTCCGAAAGCCTCGTATCTAGCCACAATTAATTTGACTCAGTCAATACCAGTTATTGTAATTAATTCCATTAGGAAATACTAATTTTCCAATAAAAATCCAAAATTCACTCAAAAATTGCATGTGAGGCCCATGTCTCGAAACCCGACAAAATTTACAAAATATGAACGCCCATCCAACCACGAGTCCAACCATACAAATTTTACCAAATTCCGACATCAACTCGACCCTCAAATCTTCAATTAAAGTCTTTGAAGACTTCTACCATTTTCAACCCAATCTTTACCCATTTGAACTCAATAATCTTTCCATAAACCTTATTGGTATGTGTATGTATGTCACAACCCGAAATTTCCACCTTCAGACCGTGATGGCACCTAACATTTCACTTGCTAGGCAAGCCAACGTTAGAATAATATTTATCAATTTTTAAACAATTTTTAAATTTATTAATAACAAAGAACGATTGCGGAAGTAAAGTCTGAAATATAGTGAATAATCTATAAAAAAACAACGGTGTCTAAATACCATCCCATAATTGGTGTCACAAGTACACGAGCTTCTAAAATAAATATAAATAAAGGTCTAAATAAAATAAAGCTATCTAGAAACAAACACACAACTAAAGTAAAATAGACGGGGACTTCAGAACTACAGACGTTGTGCAGTTATACCTCATGTCTCCTCCGAGTAGTTGAAATCCGAGCAAGCTTATGGTATGCTGCTGGGACCAACTCCGAAATCTGCACAAGAAATGCAGAGTATAATATCAGTACAACCGACCCCACGTACTGGTAAGTGCTGAGCCTAACCTCGACGAAGTAGTGACGAGGCTAAGGCGGGTCACTTACATTAACTTATACGCAATATTAGTAACAACAACAAATAATAGAAATAAATCAGGTAACTCATTTATAATAATTGAAGCCAAGTCAGCAGTCATAACCAATTATCATTTCCATCAATTTCAGTTGCGGCGTGCAACCCGATCCTCCAATATATCCATTTACCAATTCTTATAGAAGAAATTTACCCAATAAATGCAACAATTAAAATAAAATTATAAGACAACAAACATACAATAATTATGATTTAATTATGAAACAAACAATGACAAATAGCAAATTATTATGGAAATCAGGGAGAAAATAGGCAGTTTAATATTTAATATGCTAAATGTCAAATAACAATTAAGACACATAATTCAAATAACATGTAACAATTAATGCAAGAATTCAAGAATTAATATTTGACAAAGAATAGGAGAGAAGCAATTATTATAATAATTAATTCATGATTTAAAATGATTTATGATTTTTCAAGTAATTATGTAAACAATTAATTTGACGACGTATAGACACTCGTCACCTCGCCTATACGTCGTTCACATGCATTTCACATAACAAATAGTTTAATAGTTCTATTCCCTCAAGTCAAGTTTAACCACGACACTTACCTCGCTTTGCAAATTCCAATCAATTACTCAACCATAGCTTTTCCTTTTAAATTTGTCTCCAAAAGCTTCAAATCTGTTCACAAACAATTTGACATATTCAATACGAATCATAGGAATTAATTCCATATGAATTTACTAATTTTTCGGATAAAATCCAAAATTTATTAAAATATTCAACAGTGGGACCCACATCTCAAATCTCAGAAAAACTTACGAAATCCGAACATCCGTTCCGATACGAGTCCAACAATACAAAATTTATCAAATTCCGATGTCAAATGGACCTTCAAATCTTAAATTTTTGATTTTGGAAGATTTTATAAAAATCTGATTTTTCTTCCATAAATTCACAGATTCATGATATAAACGAGGGTGGAATCATGAAATATAACCAATATAGGATAAAGAACACTTACCCCAATATTTTCCCGTGAAAATCGCCCAAAAATCGCCTTACCCGAGCTCAAAGATGGAAAAGGGTTGAAAATGGGACGAATCCCATTTTCCAGAACTTAAGTTTTGTTTCTCGGATTTTTACCCTTCGCGAACGCGGTTAGTGCCTCGCGTTCGCGAAGCACATTTTTTTGCTGTCAAAACTTTGCTCATCGCGAACGCGAAGGAAATGTCGTGAACGCGAAGCCTTGCCAAATTTGGCCTTCGCGAACGCGATACACCCTACGCGAACGCGAAGCTTTATCGCTTGGTGCCCGGCCAGGCCTCGCCTTCTACGCGAACACGAATGCTTCCACGCATTCGCGATGAACACTGCCCTCTTCCCTTCACGAACGCAGCCCCCTTTTCATGAACGTGAAGAGTAATTTTCACCTGCCTCTAGTTTCTTCTTCGCGAACGCGAGCCCCCTCTCACGAACGCGAGCCCCCTCTCGCGAACGCGAAGAAGGATACCAGAAGCAGATTTCTGCAGTTTTCCTCAAGTCCAAAAATGGTCCGTTATTCACCCGAAACCAATCCGAGCCCTCGGGGCTCCAAACCAAATAAGCACCCAAGTCCTAAAGCATCATACGAACTTGCTCGCGCGATCAAATCGCCAAAATAACACCAAGAACTACGAATCAGACACCAAATCAAAGGAAATTTTCAAGAAAACTTTAAAACTTATATTTTTACAACCGGACGTCCGAATCACGTCAAATCAACTCCGATTCTCACCAAATTCGGCAAAAATTCATAAATATTATAGTGAACCTATACCGAGCTCCGGAACCAAAATACGGACCCGAGGTCAATAAATCCAACATCAGCAATTTCTTAGAAATCATTAAGCTTTTAATATTTTATCAAAATTCCATATCTCGGGCTAGGGACCTTGGAATTCGATTCCGGGCATACGCCCAAGTCCCAAATCACGATACGGACCTACCGGAATTGTTAAAACACTAATCTGGGTCCATTTGCTCAAACTTTTGATCAAAGTTAACTCAGTTGCGTTTTAAAGCTCTATTTCACATTTTAATCCATTTTCACATAAAAACTTTCTGAAAAATTGTACGGACTATGCACGCAAGTCGAGAAATTATAAATGGTGCTTTTTGAGGTCTTAGAACACATAATTACTCTTTAAATTTAAAGATGACATTTTGGGTCATCACAATGTATAAATAATACTCTAACACTCAAGAATCATACTTTTAATTACCCATCTTTACTCCAACCCGAAATTGAAGAATTGGAGAAAGAAATTCTTACCTCTTTGAAGCCCTAGCAAGATCCTTGTGAAATCTTCAAACCTTGAACAAGAATTGATGGATAAATGACTAAGTCTTCACTTTCTCTCTCTAAAATGCTCTAACCTCTCTCTAAAATGTTAGATTTTGGCTAAAAAATGAGCTTCAAGGGCTATAAATCGAAGTTGGGTTGGGTCAAAAATTAGAAAGAATGGAAGTTCCGATGCAGTTATGCGATCGCATAACAGGTATGCGGTCCGCATATCGGCCGCATAATTTGGCCTCCAAAAATGGGCGCGACTGACCCGATCTGCGATCATTATGCGGCCCGCATACATGTTCTGCGGTCGCATAATGCACCACAGAACAGGTCTGCGGTCGCATAATGCACCGCAGAACATGTCTGCGGTCGCATAATGCGCCACAGATTTTCCTCAAATCTTGCCCCTCTCCTGATCTACTCTGCGACCATTATGTAGTCTGCAAAGTGATTCTGCGACCGCATACTGGTCGGAGAAATGACCCCTTTTTCCGGCAAAATTTTCCTTTATACATCAGTGCATTGTTCAACCCAAAAAGTCCGAGCCGCGGCGAGCAAGCTCGCAGCGAGAAATTTCTATAATCTTTGTACTAATTGATCTACCTCGGCACCACAAAACTTTAATTTCTTTAGCAAAATTTATCCGGGGTCGTTACACATGAGTCAACATCCGGTCGACCTTTTTTACTTAAATTCTAAACCTTGGAACTAAGTGTTCCAAATCATTCCAAAACCTCACCGAGCCCGAACCAATTACCCCGGCAAGCCAAATAACAACCGTAAATTACAATTTGAGCAGTAAATGGGGGAATGTGATTGCAATAGTCAAAACGATCGGCCCGATCATTACATTAGCATTCCTGTATTTTATTGTTAGCCCATAGTAAGTGTCGATGTCGAGCCCCTGTCACTACTTCTTCTAGGTTAGACTGGATACTTACTGGGTATATATTGTTTATGTACTCACGTTACACTTCTGCACTAATCGTGCAGGATCTGAGGCAGGTGCATCTGGCAGTCATCCCGGTGCGCACCCCCGTTACCCTGAGGCATAGTCATCTCGGCTGCTTTCTGAGTCCGTTCCGCAGCATCCGGAGTCTCTCTTTTGTATTTACTTTCTGTCTACTCTACTTCCGACAATAGTTTAATGTTTTGTATATTCTACTAGTCGCTCATACACTTGTGACACCAGGTCTTGGAACACATACTAGTAGACTTTATGGTTTTTGAGTATTTATTTCACTACATTTGCTCTTCGCTTTCGCTATACTTTATTAAATTTTCTACTCTGGATTTGTTGTCTCCATGCCATGCTATTCTGGATTGTCACGTAAAAACTGTGATGTTGGTGATGCCAGGGTTGCTGAAGGTCGAATGGAGGGGTTATCTAGATCATGTTCCTAGTAGGGTAATTTCTTATTTGAAAGCCCAACATACAGTTAAGAAGGGGTGTTTGTCATATTTGGCTTTTGTGAGAGATGTTGATGCAGATACTCCTACTATAATTCAATACCAGTAGTGAGAGACTTTCTGGATGTATTTCCTGCAGACCTGTCGGGTATGCCGCCCGATAGGGATATTTATTTCGGTATTGACTTGGTACAGGGCAGTCAGCCCATTTCTAGTCCTTTGTACCGTATGGCACCAGCTGAGTTAAAAAGAATTAAAAGAGCAACTTTGGGAACTTCTTGATAAGGGGTTCATTAGGCCTAATGTGTCGCCTTTGGGTGCACCGGTTCTGTTTGTGAAAAAAAAAGATGGTACTATGCCAATGTGTATCCATTACAGGTAGTTGAACAAAGTTACAATCAAGAATAAGTATTCTTTGCCGCGTATTGATGATTTATTTGACCAACTTCAGGGAGCGAGGGTAGTCTCCAAAATTGATTTGAGATCGGGGTATCACCAGTTGAAAATTTGGGATTCAGATATTCTAAAAATAACATTTAGAACTCGTTATGGTCACTATGAATTTCTTGTTATGTTATTTCGGCTAACCAATGCCCCAGCAACATTTATGCACCTGATGAATAGCGTATTCCAGCCGTATCTTGACTCATTTGTTGTTGTATTTTTTTGATGATATCCTGGTATACTCACGTAGCCAGGAAGAGCATGCACAACACTTGGGTATTGTATTACATAGGCTGAGAGAGGAGAGATTGAATGCCATATTCTCTAAGTGTGAATTTTGGCTTAGTTCGGTGTCATCCTTGGGACACAGAGTGTCCAGTGAAGGGATTAAGGTGGATCCGAAGAAAATAGAGGCAGTTCAGAGTTGGCCCAGGCCATCTTCAATTACCGAGATTCGGAGTTTTCTCGGCTTGGTCGGTTATTATCATCACTTCGTTGAGGGTTTCTCTTCTATTGCATCGCCTATGACTAAATTGGCCCAGAAAGGTGCTCCGTTCAGGTGATCTGATGAATGTGAATAGAGCTTTTAGAAGCTCAAGACAACTTTGACTACAACTCCAGTATTGGTGTTGCCTACAGGTTTAGGGTCTTATACCGTGTATTGTGACGCATCATGTATTGGTCTCGGCGCATTGCTTATGCAAGATGGTAGGGTGATTGCCTATGCGTCCAGACAATTAAAGGTACATGAGAAGAATTTTCCGGTCCATGACCTTGAGTTAGAAGCTATTGTTCATGCCTTGAAAATTTAGCGGCATTATTTGTACGAGGTCCATTGTGAGATTTACACTGATCATCAGAGTCTACAACATTTGTTTAAATAGAAGGATCTTAATTTGTGGCAGTGAAGGTGGCCGGAGTTGCTTAAGGATTATGATAACAAAATTCTCTATCATCCCGGAAAAGACAATGTGGTGGACGATGCCTTGAGTCGTAAAGTGGAGAGTTTGGGCAGCTTAGCATATTTACCGGTAGCAGAGAGGCCTTTAACCCTGGATGTTCAGGCCTTGGCTAACGAGTTTGTTAGATTGGATGTTTCGAAGCCGAATCGAGTTTTGTCTTGTGTGGTTTCTCGGTCTTCTTTATATGATCGCATTAGAGAGCGCCAGTATGATGATCCCCATATGCTTGTCCTTAAGGACACGGTTCAGCACGGTGAAGCCAATGAGGTCACTATTGGGGATAACGGTGTATTACGGATACATGGAAGGCTATGTGTGCCTAATGTAGATGGTTTGTGTGAGTTGATTCTCCAGGAAGCTCACAGTTCGCGGTACTCCATTCATCCAGGTGCCGCAAAGATGTATCAGTATTTCAAGCAACACTATTAGTGGAGGCGAATGAAGAAAGATATAGTTGGGTTTGTAGCTTAGTGTTTAAATTGTTAACAGGTAAAGTACGAGCATCATAGATAGGAAGGATTGCTTCAGAGACTTGAAATTCTGGAGTGGAAATGGGAGCCCATTACCATGGATTTCATAGTTGGGCTCCCACAGACCTTGAGAAAGTTTGATGTTGTTTGGGTGATTGTAGATCGGTAGACCAAATTCGCACATTTTATTCCAGTTGGTAGTAAATATTCGTCAGAGCGGTTGGCTGAGATTTATATCCGTGAGATTGTTTGACTACACGGTGTGCTAGTGTTCATCATTTCATATCGGGGAAATATCATTTACATCACAGTTTTGGAGAGCAGAGCAGCGAGACTTGGGCACACAAGTTCAGTTTAGTACAACATTTCACCTTCGGATGGACAGACAGTCCGAGCGCACTATTCAGATATTGGAGAATATGCTACGCGCTTGTGTCATTGATTTTGGAGGTTCTTTGGATAAATTTCTAAAACCTGTAGAATTTTCTTACAATAATAGCTACCAATCGAGCATTCAGATGGCTCCGTATGAGGCTTTATATGGGAGACGGTGTCGGTCTCCGGTGGGTTGGTTTGAGCCGGGTGAGGCTAGGCTATTGGGTACTGATTTGGTTTAGAATGCTTTGGAGAAGGTTAAGTTGATTCAGAAACGACTTCACAAGGCGCAGTCTAGACAGGAGAGTTATGCCGACTGGAAGGTCCGTGATGTTTCTTTCATGGTTGGGGAAAAGGTTCTGGTCAAGATTTCACCCATGAAAGGTGTGTTGAGGTTCGGGAAGAAGGGCAAGTTGAGCCCTCGATATATTGGGCCTTTTGAGATACTTAAGAAGATTTGAGAGGTGGCTTATGAACTTGCTTTTCCACCTAGTCTATCAAGTGTTCATCTAGTGCTCCATGTGTCCATGCTCCGAAATTATGTCCGGGATCCTTCTCATATTTTGGATTTCAGTACAGTGCAACTAGACGAAAATTTGACTTATGATGAGGAGCCAGTGACTATTTTATACCGACAGGTTCGAAAGCTGAGGTCAAAGAACATAGCATCAGTGAAGGTACAGCGGAGAGGCTAGCCAGTCGGAGAAGCTACTTGGTAGATTGACCAGGAGATGCGGAGAAAATATCCACACCTATTTGAGACTCCAACTTCGAGGACGAACGTTTGTTTAAGAGGGGGAGAATGTAACGACTCAGCCGGCCGTTTTGAATATTATAACCTCGTTTCCCCATTTACTGCTCAATTTATTCCTTATAGTTATTTTATGACTTACCGGGTTAGTTGGTTCGGGTCCGAAAGTATTTCGGAGTGAAATGAGGCACTTAGTCTCATAATTGAAAACTTAAGTTGGAAAAGGTTTACCAGATATTGACTTATGTGTAAATGACTTGGGATTCGAATTTTGATGATTCCAATAGCTCCATATAGTGATTTTGGACTTATGAGCATGTCCAAAAAATTATTTGGAGGTCCGTAGTGGAATTAGGCTTGGAATGGCGAAAGTTAGATTTTTGGGAAGTTTTACCGGGGGTTGACTTTTTGATATCGGGGTCGGAATCCGATTCTGAAAATTGGAATATCTCTGTTATGTCATTTGAGACTTCTGCATTCTAATGTAATCGCACCTGCGGAATTTCCATCGCAGGTGCGAACTCGCAGAAGCGAGCCTTCCATCGCAGATGCGTCCAGGCGTGGCTGGGTCTTCGATCGCAGAAGCGGCCCACGCCTGCGGGCGTTTGATCATAGAAGCACAAGGGCGCTTGGTGAGGCAGCTCCTAGCAGAAGCGTGTCCCCAGATGCGCACAAAATCCTGCAGAAGCGGAAACCCCTGGACAGTACAAAAATAGAGGGGTTCCGGGCTTTTCCCATTTTTGAGCATTTCAAGCTAGGACTGAACGATTTTGAGCAAGGTTTTCACGTGAAATCTTGAGATTCGAGGCGTTTGGAGGACAATTCAGGAGTCAAAGACCTAGAAGAATAAAGAATTTCACGGTTTGAGGTAAGTAACAGTTCTAAATTTTGTCCTGAGGGTATGAAACCCCGGATAATGTTTTATGTGATTGGTTTTGAGGTGACACACGTGCTAGGTGACAAGCGTGTGGGCGTGTACCGTAAGAATTGTGACTTTGTCAAATTCCATTGAATTGTATAGTTGTATAATCTGTTGATACCGGTACATTCTCTATGTGTTAGAGGAAATCGAGCTCAGACTCGTATTTTAAATCATGCTTAGACATATGTTGTTATTATTGGTACCCACTGGGGTCATTTATGTGGTTGAATTATATGTTCAAATTTTTATTTCACTCTCAGTCATGTTCATTCATTTCATATCATATCTCAGTCTCTATTGCTATTTATTGATACATCATATTATCATTTTGGGCTGATTTTCATGACATTTTGAGCCCGCGATACTGGAAAGGTTGATGACTGAGTGAGGTCGAGGGCCTAATTGTGAGGATATTTATGGGATTGAGCTGCGTGCAGCAGCATGTTTAATTGGTATATGCGATGATTGGATTGATATAGCGCCTGGGCTGATCTCTGGAGTCTGTACACAACCCCAGTGAGCATAGGTGCTTACTGAGTGCGAGTGCATAGTGCCGAGTGATGAGTGACTGTGAGGAAAGTATGACTGTGAGGAAAGTGTGGCTGTGATGAAAGAGTGACTGTGAGGTTGGAGTGAATGGGAGGACTGAGTAATTGTTACTCTGAGAGGATGCATTGACTGCCTGGGAAGGGCGCAGGTGTGAAGGAGTTAACCGCATTTGCGAGCCCGCAGGTGCGAGCAAGGCTCCGCAGATGCGGAGTTAAGGGAGAGGCAAGTCCGCAGGTGGGAACCTTTGAGCGCAGAAGCGCGACCGCATATGCGGTCCTTGGCATCGAAGAAGCAATTATGGCTGGCCAAGCTGTTCTCGTAGAAGCGAGATTTTTCCCGCAGAAGCGAAGGTCACAGATGCGACCCCTTGTCCGCAGATGCGGAAATTGCTGGGACAGAACCTTAAATTCGAGGGTTTTGGAGCTCGGGTTTGGCGATTTTGGAGAGGACATTTTTCACACAACTTGGGGTAAGTGTTCTTAACTCCCTTGTGATTATATTCCATGAATTAATCTTCATTTTTGGTGTAAGATTATTGAATCTTCAAGAGAAATAGAAGAAATTTCTATAATGTCACAAAACGAATTTTTCAAGTTTGAATACCGATTTGGAGTCGGATTTGGGTGAAATTAGTATGGTTGAACTTGTAATTGGATGGGTTGTCGTATTTTGTGAGTTTCGTCAGATTTTGAGATGTGGGCCCCACAGGTATTTTTTGGGGGCGTAATTTCTGATTTTATGGAAAATATTAGTATTTTGATATGGAATTAATTCCTATAAATTATGTGGACTGAATCAAATTAATTGTGGTAGATTCGAGTCGTGCAGGAGTTGATAATCGCATAATGGGATTTCTGGAGCATTGTTTAGCATGCTCGATATTGTATTCGGCTTGTTCGAGGTACGTAACTCTTCTAATCGTGGAGCTGAGGGTATGAACCCTGAATATATATATTATGTAAATCGTTGGGAGGTGATGCACATGCTAGGTGACGGGCATGTGGGCATGCCCTATAGAAATTGTGACATAATTATTTCTGTGGAATTTTGTAGTTAAATAATCTTGGCATTTTCTATGCAGTTTTATGTGTTAAAGAAATTGAGCTGAAAAGCATATTAAAAATCATGTTGAGGCTATGTGCATGTATTATTGGGATCCACAGAGGTCATATTGCTGTGAATTATTTGTTTAAATTGAAAATTCATACTCAGTCATATTCATTTCATTGCATATCATATCTCAGTCTCTGTTGTTATTTATTGATACATCATATCATCATTTTTGGGCTATTCTCATGACATTGTGAGTCCATGAGAGAGAGACTGGAGAGATTGATGACTGAGGGAGGCCGAGGGCCTGATTGTGAGGATATTTTTGGGATCGAGTTGCACGCCGCAGCAGACCATGTTGGCTTTATATATATTATTACTACTATATGGATCGGGGCTGCCCGCCTGCAGCAGGCCTTATTGGCTTATTATGGTACTTGAGTTGTCCGTGCGGATTCTGATATGCTATTACGGCACGTGAGTTGTCCGTGCAGCATGTGAGTTGTCCATGCAGATTATAGCGCTGGGGCTGAAGGAACCCCTCCGGAGTCTGTACACACCCCCAGTGAGCACAGGTACCTACTGAGTGCGAGTGCCGAGTGCTGAATGACTGGGAGGCATGAGAGATGGTGAGGCATGCCTGAGGGGCTATTTACAAGTGATTGTGAGGTATGCCCGAAAGGCTGTTTACGAGTGATTGTGAGGTATGCCCGATGGGCTATTTACGAGTGATTGTGAGGTAAGCCCGAGGGGCTGTTTATGATTTTATCACTGAGTTGCATCGCATGGTCATGCACACATGACATACAGGCATAGAAATGTATTTTCCTCATGCTGTACAACATCACATCATTCATGATTTCTCACACATTTTGACAGATGGGCATAGTGATGCATTTGTTTTTACACGGTTATCTGGAAGAAAAATGAAACATCTCATTTATTATTGAAAGGATTTTTGGGAAAAATTATTTTTTTCAAACTTATTCATTTTTTTGACAACTTTGGCAAACGATTTGGGTTTTCACTGATGTACGTGAAAGGAAGAACTATTATTTTTTAAATCATGATTTGGCTGAGCATTTAATCTCTGAGTTACTTCTGGTATTATTTGCATTATGTTGTTATGGATTGTTGTGGACTAGTGGTTTTGGACCCGACCTTGGTAGAAGCTCGTCACTACTTTCAACCTAAGGCTAGGTTTGTTACTTACTCAGTACATGGGGTCGGTTGTACTGATACTACACTTCTGCACATTGCGTGCAGATGTTGGCTGTTGTTGTTGTTGTGCTCGATGGTTGCGGGATTTGAAGATGTTCCTGTGTTCCTATTGTAGCTGCCTCTTTTTCATGGTAGCCTTAGATTTATAAAAGCTCTATTTATGTATTATTCAAACAGACTATTTATTTATTTCATTTTCGCTTTGTATACTCTATTCTTAGAAGCTCATGATTTGTACTACCAGTTCTTGGAGGATGTATGAGATTAAGATTTTTATTCACTTAAATTGCTTTAATAATTGTTGTTGGAATTAGATAATTGAAAGTTGGCTTACCTAGAGGGTTGGGTTAGGTGCCATCATGACTAGTTGGATTTTGGATCGTGACAAGGTGGTATCAGAGCTCTAGGTTCATAGGTTCTACAAGTCATGAGCAAGTGTCTAGTATAGTCTTGCGGATCGGTATGATGACGTCCATACTTATCTTCGAGTGGCTACAAGGTAATTAGGATATATACTTCCCATCTTTCTTTCCTTATCGTGCGAGATTGATTCAGCTTGAGACATATACTCTTTGAATTCCTTCCACTTATTCGTATGCGCACATGAGCACTCGGTATCAGCTGTGCATCGCCAGCTTGTGATTCCATGAATGAAGTTTGAGATGAGTATTCTATGTTTTGGTGATGGGCCAGTCTGGAGGACTTGAGGCCAGGTTTAGATCGCATCCTAAGCTCGGTAGCTTCAGTTGTAACTCGTACAATTGGACTTATATGTCCGGTAATGACCCTACAGTGGAATTTGTGGCTCGATGAGCGATGGAATGGCGGTGTGATGGGTATGATGTAACCGTGGGATGTGTTAAGACGATTGGAATATGACGAGAAGTGTTTCCTTGAAATGTAAAGGAAAGGCCATTGGGTGCTTGATTTTTCGATTTGATGTGATGAACATCCTCGAGTAATAAATGTTTTGAAGGATCTCTCACATTGTTAAATTTTGGGACAGACCAAACTCTCATGTCTGGTTAATGAGTTTGGACTCAGATAGACCAAGTGATTGCATAGTAATTGTGATTGCGAAAGGGTATAACAATATACCAGTTTGAGGCTAAGTAGGTGGGTTATCCCCTGCAGAGTAATCTACGTAGGTGTATTCCTTATGATGTGAGTAGAGAGTTTCTTTTCTGCCGACGGGGTGTATGGGTAGAGATTTGAATTTGAATCTGGTTGAGAAAGTTGACTTGTGTGTTAAGAGGATGAATACGAGCTTAGCGGATGATTGAGGTATTTTTATGGTTGGCATTGCATGAGCTTGGGAAGAAGTTTCATTGGACTGACTGTGGTATTATGGCAGTAAGAGAGTATTGGTATTGTGAGTTATGGAATATTTTAATCTATGACTTTGAGCCAAGTGGGGGAGCCTACTATTGATAATTCAATTTCATGATTATATGTAAAGGTTTATTTTTGGGCTGAGGCATACTGGTGGGTTAGTTATGACTTGCAAAAGTTGAGATCGATGATGACTCGAATAAGGAAATTCCTGGATACGGGTTATATTGCACTTATGAGTATATGAAAATCGTGGGATGAGTGAGTTGTTATTTGTGAATGATGTAGTATGCACGGAGTATGAATTTGATAGGTGGTATTAAAGTAGAGTTACTTCTTTGAGAGTTGTTGTGCTAATGGGGAACATGTCTTTTGGCCCATTTAGGCGGTGTAATGCGGATTTGAACAAACGGGGTGATTCTCGAGAAAGTTCTAATGGATTCGAGATTTATATGTAACAATTGAGAATTTTTGGCGGATTTGTTTGCGGCTAAAATATGAGATTTAAGTTGGATGGTGTCGAGACTTGTGGCATTTTTGTATATCATTATGGATTTTAAATTTTGGTATCGGGAAAGTGAATGAAATGGCCTTAGACTCAAATAAGGTATTTTCAGAGTGAGTGTTTCGGTTGTGGTATTTATATGGGTAATTATGATGTGGTGAGACTCTACAGATGTTTTGGTGGTAATATTCTTGGATTTGGTGACCTACGTGGTTTGGTCGAGTTAGAGGAATTTAGTCCTATTAGCTTGGTTATGTGCATATGGATTTCAAAGTGTTCTTGATGGTTTCTACCATGGTTGGAACTGGATATTTTCTACTGGTGTGAGAAATATGTTGTGTATTGTGATTTCCTCTTGGAGGGAAGCAAAATAAAGGTTTCTAACTAACCGGATATGTAATTTGCTGGTGACCAGAGTTGATAATGAGATTCTTATGCTTTTCACATGATGGCAAGATAGATGTTATGTGTTGTGCGGAAGTTAGATTTACATGTACAAGGTGGCAGTTCAGTCTTGAAGGAAGGTAACAAAGTTTGGGCAGAATGGTCATAAATTCTTAGACAACATAGGCGATTCCAAATGACTAGATGAATACGATTAGTACTTGGTGTATGAGAAGGGTACGTATTTCAGAAGGCGCATTGTATTTTGACTTACGGATGTTTAATTAGTATTGTGGTACTCACATGGTTGATAGACTGCTGATATTCAAATTTTGCCAAGTGACACGGAAGAACCTTTAAAGTATTTCTCGTGGGATGATCGTGTATAAGAGAGGTGTTAGGTATTCAGGCGGTGGAGATGGAATCAAATATGGTGATTCACGTGTTCTATGGATTTGGAGATTTTGGGAGTTCTCAGGAGCAAATTGTTTCATGGTTGTGGACTATGAAGTTGTGGTCGGAGCTAGCCAGATGATAGAATGTGTTGTGATTCAGTCATTATGGATTTTTGGAGGGATTTTTATCTATTTTTGGGTGACCCGAGTTGATTTGGGGGTCCATTGGTAGGCCCAATTAAGATATGTATACTACACCGAGCCGTAATGGTTGGCTCCATACTACTATTGTTGAGGGATGTGTCATTCGGTTGATGTTGAACTTATTCATGTTCTGAAATGATCTGTGAGTTACTCCTTTATGCTACGATGAGTTGTGATTCATTGGTTATGTGCACAGATGGTGCGGTTCTATTTGAGCTTTATAGCGGAATTTGAGCGTGATAAGTATTTGGGTATTGCATGATCGATTGTGTAATGGTTATGTTCTTTCATGTTTTGTGTGGCATTTTTTGTCATTTGCCTCTCTATGGTTATTGATTTTGAGCGGGGTGGCTCGAGGTATATATTATGGAGCAGCGTTTAGATGGGGTCATGCATTGCAGCGGAGTTATGTTAAGGTATGAACTTTGTGTTAGAATCGGGTGATGGTTCTACAGTGTATGATGAATTTTTAGCATTTCTTTGTGGCGGTACTTGTTAATCTGGCGGGGTAGTTCTCTCATTTGAGTCATTTTCCATGACTGGGTACATTTGAATTGCTACGTATTGGTGCACGGATGGCACGGGATGTGGCTCTGAGTTATATTGGTGAGGCATGTCTATGGAACAGTTATGTTTAGTAATATAAGGTCATTGGACCTAGAATGGGTAGTATCAGGTTTGATTTCGGTATATTCGGGAGTATAATAGTGAGAGTCGGCTCAGAAAGTGATTATGGTTCTGGTTGGGGCGAGAGAGCTCCGTGACTTGTTGATCTGGTAAGTGGTCATGAAATTTTTCATGTTTCTTTTATTATCAACAGTGTACGAAGGTTTTGGGATGAGGTTTGGTTTGATATGGGTTTAATACTAGTATTTGGTTGGTTTTGGAGTAGTCACTATGGTCGGAATGGTGTTATGAGCATGCGAGTTGTGTAATATGTTAGGTGATTATGTCAGTGGTTATGGTTATGATTATGGCTTGATACGGCTTGTTCAAACTCATACAGGGTATAAATGTAAGATTCGTGTCTTGAAAGAAATTCTAAAGGTTAGAAATTTAATTCCAAGGTTTATGGGCTAAAGTTAAATCAATGATTTCAGTTGTATTGTGTTGTCAAGCTCATATGGAATAGGGTGACGTGGGTTCACTCCCGGGTACGTGTGTGGTGAGATGAAACAGTGATTTGATGGCTTGAAAATAACTCTTGGCACGTTCGAGGATGAACGTATGTTTAAGTGGGGGAGAATATAATGACCCAACCAGTCGTTTTGAGTATTACAACCTCGTTTCCCTATTTACTGCTCAAATTGTACTTTACAGTTGTTGTGTGAATTGCCGGGGAAATTGGTTCGGGTCCGGTGAGGTTTTGGAATGAATTGGAACACTTAGTTCCAAGGTTTAAAGTTTAAGGTAAAATAGTGACCAGATGTGGACTTATGTGTAAACGACCTCGGATTCGAATTCTGATAATTTCAATAGCTCCGTATGGTAATTTTTGGACTTAGGAGTGTCCGGAAAATTATTTGGAGGTCCGTAGTGGAATTAGGCTTGAAATACCGAAAGATGAATTTTTGGGAAGTTTAACCGGGGGTTGACTTTTTGATATCAAGGTCGGAATCCGATTCTGGAAATTGGAATAGGTCCGTAATGTGAAATGTGACTTGTGTATAAAATTTGAAGTCATTCCGGATTGATTTGATGTGTTATGGCACAAGACGTAGAATTTGAAAGTTCAAAGTTCATAGATTTTTATTTGAGGTGTGATTCGCCGTTTTGATGTTGGTTGATATGATTTGAGGCCTTGAGTAGGTCCGTGTTATGTTATGGAACTTGTTGGTATGTTCGGACGGGGTCTCGGGGGGTTCGGGTGAGTTTCGGATGGTTAACGGATCAAATTCGGACTTAGAAGAAATCTGAAAAATTTCTGTCTTCTGGTGTGATCGCACCTGCGAGGAATTGGCCATAGGTGCGGTGCCGTAGATGCGGCCCTTTTTATGCAGAAGCGGAGCTGGGCTAGCCTGGGAAGGGAGCAGGTGTGAAGGAGTTAACCACATCTGCGAGCCCGCAGGTGCGAGCGAGACTCCACAGATGCAGAGTTGAGGGAGAGGCAAGTCCGCAGGTGCAAACGTTTGAGCGCAGAAGTGCGACCGCAGGTGCGGTCCTTGGCATCGCAGAAGCGATTATGGCTGGCCAAGTTGTTTTCGCAGAAGCGAGATTTTTCCCGCAGAAGCGAAGGTCGCAGTTGTGACCCCTCGTCCGCAGATGCGGAAATCGCTAGGAAAGAACCTTAAATTCGAGTGTTTGACATTTTCACCCATTTTAGGATTTTGGAGCTCGGGTTGGGCGATTTTGGAGAGGAAATTTTTCACATGACTTAGGGTAAGTGTTCTTAACTCCCTCTTAACTCCCTTGTGATTATATTCATTTTTTGTGTAAGATTATTGAATCTTCAAGAAAAATAGAAGAAATTTCTATAATGTCACAAAACAGATTTTGCAAGTTTGAATACCGATTTGGAGTCGGATTTGGGTAAAATTAGTATGGTTGAACTTGTTATTGGATGGGTTGTCGTATTTTGTGAGTTTCGTCGGATTTCGAGATGTGGGCCCCATGGGTGATATTTGGAGGCGTAATTTCGGATTTTGTGGAAAATATTAGCATTTTGAGATGGAATTAATTCCTAAAAATTGTGTGGACTGAATCAAATTAATTGTGGTAGATTCGAGCCGTTTGGGATTTGATACGAGCATAATGGGATTTCTGGAGAATTGTTTAGCTTGCTCGACATTGGATTCGGCTTGTTCGAGGTAAGTAACTCTTCTAATCTTGGAGCTGAGGGTATGAACCCTGAATATATGTATTATGTAAATCGTTGGGAGGTAACGCACATGCTAGGTGACGGGCATGTGGGCGTGCACTATAGAAATTGTGACATAATTATTTATATGGAATTTTGTAGTTAAATAATCCTGGCATTTTCCATGCAGTTTTATGTGTTAAAGAAATTGAGCTGAAAAGCATATTAAAAATTATGTTGAAGCTATGTTCCAATTTTATTGGGACCCACAGAGGTCATATTTCGGTGAATTATTTGTTTAAATTGAAAATTCATACTCAGTCATATTCATTTCATTGCATATCATATCTCAGTCTCTGTTGTTATTTATTGATACATCATATCATCATTTTTGGGCTATTCTCATGACATTGTGAGTCCATGAGAGAGAGACTAGAGAGATTGATGACTGAGGGAGGTCAAGGGCCTGATTGTGAGGATATTTTTGGGATCGGGCTGCACGCCGCAGCATGCCATGTTGGATTTATATATATTATTACTATTATATGGATCGGGGTTGCCCACATGCAGCAGGCCTTATTGGCTTATTATGGCACGTGAGTTGTCCGTGCAGATTATAGCGATTGGGCTGAAGGAGCCTCTCCGGATTATGTATACACCCCCAGTGAGCGCAGGTACCTACTGAGTACGAGTGCCGAGTGCTGAGTGACTGGGAGGCATGAGAGATGGTGAGGCATGCCCGAGGGGCTGTTTATGAGTGATTGTGAGGTATGCCCGAGGGGCTGTTTACGAGTGATTGTGAGGTATGCTCGAGGGGCTATTTACGAGTGATTGTGAGGTAAGCTTGAGGGGCTGTTTATGATTTTATCACTGAGTTGCATCGCATTGGCATGCACACATGACATATATGCATAGAGATGTATTTTTCTCATATTGTACAACATCACATCATTCATGATTTCTCACATATTTTGACAGATAGGCATAGTGATGCATTTGTTTTTTCACGGGTTATCTAGAAGGAAAATTAAACATCTCATTTATTATTGAAAGGATTTTTGGGAAAAATTATTACACTGTCGAGGACAGTAATGTATAGATGCTCATGTACTCAGTGACACAAGGTTTTGGGAGTGTGTTTATTTCTAATGTTTGTGGGATTTACTCTTAAACTTAATTATTATGTTTTCAGTATTTAAAAGAAATTGTGGGTTATTGATATTGTCGGCTTGCCTAGTATCAAGATAGGCGCCATCACGATGGGTGAGATTTTGGGTCGTGACAACTAAATAGGCATAGAATATGTGAATAATAATATTAACACAATAGCAACATTGATTAAATGATTCTTTACCTAATAGTAAATCCCAAAAGTCTTCAGTTAACATATACTAATTCCAACTAAATTTCGGGCAAATAAATAAATTATAACCTCTCAATTCATGAAAATAATATCAAGTGTATTCGGGCTCCAAGCATTAACACGCACGATTTATGTTGAGGTCGTACGACCCGTTCCAGAATAATATGTACACTGTCGAGGGTCGAGCGGCACGAACCATAGATGCATCTATTATACACTGCCGAGCCGTTCGGCCCGCTCCACAAGAAGAGAGAATACTTTATGAACTTCTGATTTAAAAGCTATTACAAGGCTTATGCACAAAGAGGTATAATTTCTATTAACGGTCAAGTTACCCGCCAAAATTTAAGGAAATGAAATTGGGGCTTTATGAATCCTTTATCAAGTTTCAATATAATTTAGGCACTTAAATTAACAAGTAAAGTGCAAATATTACAAGTATTTCATGATTTGAGTCCTAAACTACCCGAACTTAAGCATAATTAATTGCTACGCACAGACTCTCGTCACCTCGTGCGTGCGTCGCCCCCACAATTAGAAGCAAATAGTAATTTAAATCACCTATGGGGTAAATTCCCTCTTACAAGGTTAGGCAAGAGACTTACCTCATCTCAAAGCTCACTTTCCGGCCACAAACTCACTCTAAGGATCCAAATTGGTGCCGAACAATCCAAAACTAGCCAAATATTATATAAATTAATCAATATACGCTCAAAAGTTAATAATTTAACTATTAGAGTAATTACCCAACCCAAATTAAAAAAATTTTAAAATTCACCCCCGGGCCCACGTGTCCGGATTTCGAAAATTTTCGAAGATAATTGTTATCCATAATCTCACGAACTCAAATATATAATTTTCACCCAATTCCATAATCATTTTCGTGGTTAAATCTCATTTTTATCAAAACATAGGTTTTTCAACTAAACCACAATTTCTAAACTTTATATGCTAAGCATCTACCCAAAATACATGTATTAAACTCATCTCATATATAAATTACTTACCTCAAAGTGCTAGGTGAAAACCCATCTTCAAAGAGCTCCAAAATTGCCCAAGGGATGAAAGAAATGAGCTAAAATTGCCTAATCCCAACATTAAATGAACCTCACTGCCCCAGCAATTTTCGCTTCTGCGGATCCTGGGGCGCATCTGCGGCACCGCACCTGCGATGGATTTTCGCAGGTGCGGACTTAGCCCAGGCCACCTGCCTTCACTTTTGCGGACGGGCTCTCGCTTCTGCGGAAGCTGCGTCACACCTGCGATCCAGGCCTGGCCATTCCCTTCTCGCACCTATGGCCCTTTCATCGCAAAAGCGAGGCCGCTTATGAGGAAATTACTCTGCTTCTGCGGGTCACTGACTAGTCATCCAAGCCTGCTTCTGCGATCAAAACCTCGCACCGGCAAACTCGCACCTGCGGCCAAAATCTCGCAGGTGCGGACGCACCAGAACTGGTGCACCAGCAGTCCCCCAAGCCAATTCTGAGTCCGATTTCAAATTCGATCCACACCCGGGGCCCCCGGGGCCCCATCCAATAATACTCACACATCTAACAACATAATACGGACCCGCTCGCGCGCTCGAAACACCAAAATAACATCTAAAAGTATGAATCGGACGCCAAAATGCGTGAATCGAATTGTTAAACTATAAAACTTCTAGAAACACTTTGGCGCATCCGATTCCTATCAAATCAACTCGGAATGATGCCAAATTTTGCGGGTAAGTCTCAATCACCACCCGAAACTATTCTCGGGATCATAATCCCAAACGGACCTCGATAATACCAAAACTTACTCCAAACTAAATTTGAAGAGCTTGATAAACCTCCAATGTGCCAACTTTCAATATTAAGCACTGAAACGCTCCCGGGTCGTCCAAAACCCGATCCGAACATACGCCCAAGTCCAAAATCATCATATGAATTTATTGGGACCGTCAAATCCTAATTCCAAGGCCGTTTACAATAAATGTTGACCAAAGTCAAACTCACCCCTTTTAAGCCAATATTAAGAAAATAAGTGTTCCGATTTCAATCCGAACACTTCCAAGCCCGAACTAACCGTCCCTGCAAGTCATAAAATAGTAAAAGCACATACGGAGAGTCTTAATTAGGGGAACGAGGATCTAGAAAGCAAAACGACTGGTCGGGTCATTTTATTAGTTGGCTATCTTAGGAGCGAGACAACCGTTCGCATTAGTTGCTCTACATTGTACAACAAATAAAAACGTTTTGTTGATTTGAAAAATGATTCTAGAATACAAAACTAAGCTAAAATTGTCAAATTAACCGGAATAGTAACGAGAACGAATGTTGAACCAGAGGAATCAATTTCGTGTGTGGAGTTATAGGAGAATATATTTATTTTTTAGAGAAAACAGAAATAGAGTAATGGTGACTAAAAGTTGGATAGAAATATAAGGAAAGGAAGTGGGATAGAAAAGTTCAATAGCATACTAACTAATACTTGTATCCAAGGGTAATTATAAGGGTGTTACAGGAGAAAAAAGAAACAGGTGATAGTTTTTTCTGTTTAAGTTGTACAGATAATGTATATTTGTAGAATATTTTTCACATCCTTTATACCCATAGGTTTTGTTGTGCTTGAAAAAGCATTTCTTTATTTTTTTTGTTAAAAACCAATCATCTAGGCTTTCATGTCCTATGTTGGATATTTGGCATTGATCCGACCTTGTTTATTAAAGGAAAAGGGTCAAATTTGCCCCCTCTTCTTCCGCTATATTATTTTAATATTTTTTTTCTTTTATTTCTTTTTTACAATTAAAAAAGCAGGTAAATGCCAATTATTTTAAAAATAGTGGATCAAGAAGAAGAACAAATTATTTAACTAAAATGATTTGGGAGATTTTGGGTCACTTCACAGAAAAGGGGGTAAATTTGGATGAATAATATAACAGAGGTTAGATGTAGATATTATTTTGTCACGACCCGAAACTCCCACCTTCAGGATCGTGATGGCACCTAATATTTCAGTTGCTAGGCAAGCCAACGTTAGAATAATATTAGCCATTTTAAAATAATTTTAAATTAATAATAATAAAGAAACAAATGCAAAAGTAAAGTCTAAAATGTAGCGAATAATATATAATAATAGCAATGTCTAAATACCATCCCAGAATTAGTGTCACAAGTGCACGAGCTTCTAAAATAATACAAATAAAGGTCTGAATAAAATAAAGCTGTCTGAAAGCAAACACACAGCTAAAATAAGGTAGACGGAGACTTCAGAACTGCGAACGCTGTGCAGTTACACCTCAAATCTCCTCTGAGTAGCTGAAATCCGAGCAAGTCTATGGTACGTCGCTGGGACCAACTCCGAAATCAGCACAAGAAGTGCATAGTGTAGCATCAGTACAACCGACCCCATGTACTGGTAAGTGCCGAGCCTAACCTCGACGAAGTAGTGACGAGGCTAAGGCAGGTCACTTACATTAACCTGTACGCAATAATAGTAATAACCATAATAATATAAATAAATCATGTAACTTATTTTAATAGTTGAAGTCAACTCAGCAGTCATAACCAATTATTATTTCAATCAATTTCCGTTGCAGCGTGCAACCCGCTCCCACAATATATTCATATTCACTTCTATTGCGACGTGCAACCCGGTCATCCAATATATTCATTTTAATCAATTCTGTTGCGGCGTGCAATCCGATCCCCCAATATAGACTTTTAAATAAGTTTGTTATGGCGTGCAATCCGATCCCCCAATATAAACTTTTAAATAAGTCTGTTGCGGCGTGAAATCCGATCCCCCAATATAGACTTTTATATAAGTCTGTTGCGGCGTGCAATCCGATCCCATAATATATTTACTTTCATTTCTATTGCGGCGTGCAACCCGATCCCCTAATATATTTTAACAACTCATAAATATAATAAAAATTACTCCAATAAATACCACGTCCAATGAGAAACTATTAAGCATCAAGGCACACAATAATTATAATTTATTTATGAACAAACAATGATAATTAATAATTAATTGTGAAAATCATAGAGAAAATAGGCAGTTTAATATTTAGTATGCTAAATGTCAAATAGAAATTAAGACACATAAGTCAAATAAGCATGTAACAATTATTGCAGGAATTCAAGAATTAATATTTGACAAGGAATGTGAGTGAAACAATTAATATAATAATTCATTAATAATTTAAAACGATTTATGATTTTTCAAATAATTATGCAAACAATTAATTTGAATACGTATAGACAATCGTCACCTTGCCTATATGTGATTCACATGCATCTCACATAACAAATAATTTAAGGGTTCTATTCCCTCAGGTCAAGGTTAACCACGACACTTACCTCGCTTCGCAACCAAATTTCAAGTTTTCAATACACCCTTGCCTCGCGAATTAGTGTCCGAAATTTTTAAATCTAGTCATAAACAATTCAATATATTCAATACAAATTGTACAAATTAATTCCATCTGAATTTATAAATTTTCTGGATAAAAATCCGAAATTTTAAAAATCAAAAGTGGGACCCACGTCTCGATTCTCGAAAAAACTCGTGAAATCCGAACACCCGTTCCGATACGAGTTCAACCATACAAAAATTATCGAATTCCGATATCGGATTGGCTTTCAAATCTTCATTTTATATTTTTGGAATATTTTATAAAAATATGATTCTTCTTCCATAAATTCACGGATTTATGATATAAATGAGTATGGAATCATGAAATATAATCAATATAGGATAAGGAACATTTATCCCAATGTTTTCCCGTAAAAATCGCCCAAAATTCATCTTACCCAAGATCAAAATTGAAAATGGTGGAAAATGGGTCAAAATTCAATTTCCAGAACTTAAGTTGTGTTTTCCAGATTTTTCTTCTTCGCGTAGTACCCTCGAGTTCGGGATCCGGTCATTTCCCCTTCGCGAACGCGAGGCTTCGAACGCGAAGCTTCGCACCTTGACCCTTCGTGAACGCATGCCCTTGGTCACGAACGCGAATCACAAAATGTGCCAGTCCCAATTTCCTCTTCGCGAACGCGAGACTCCCCTCACGAACACGAGACTCCCCTGGTGAACGCAAAGAAGGAAAACAGAACAAGCATCAGAAAATTTGGAACAGCATTCCAAGTCCGAAATTCAATCCGTTAACCATCCGGAACTCGCCCGAGGCCCTCGGGACCTCAACCAAATATACCAACAAGTCCTAAAATATCATACGGACTTAGTAGAAACCTCAAATCACATCCAACAACACTAAAAATACGAATCACACATAGATTCAAGCCTAATGAACTTTGAAACTTCCAATTTCTACAAACGACACTGGAACCTATCAAATCAAGTCCGATTGACCTCAAATTTTGAACACAAGTCATAAATAACATAACGGACCTAATAAAATTTTCAGAATCGGATTTCGTCCCCGATATAAAAAAGTCAACTCCGTGGTCAAACTTGGAAATCTTTAGCCTTTAAATTTCTAGGATATATATATATATATATTGTGAATTGTTAGATAAAAATATTAAAGGATGAAAATCTCATATACTTGATTTTGTGTTTAAGTTAATTAATTGTTAAGAGAAATTGTTCTTCCTCCTCAATTTATCTTATAATAAATATACTCTCATTCCGAAGGTACATAAGAAAATGTCCTCCTTTCTTGTGGCCAAACACCTCAGCAGGATAGATGCAACTATGGATCGTGCCGCACGTCCCTCGGCAGTGTACACGACACTCTGGATCAGGCCGTACGTCCTCGACAGAAATCGTGCTTAATAATAATAATCACACGATACCTTAATAGCTTATTTCAGCTTGCAAAGCTAATTGATAAATTGGAGAATTCTTGGAATTTAATGAATTATTATGCCTGCTTGTTAAGGAATTAATTATTGTTCATGTAAATGAGATTAATTGATAAATTGGAAATTATTTGAATTGAAGGAATTTAATTAATATATTGAGAATTGTTGCATTTGAAGGAATTTGATTATTTCTGCTCGTTAAATAAATTATTATAAATTCTGTGAATTATGCTGATTTAGATATTCTAGTTGTATTTCAGTTATTATTATTGACCCATAGTGAGTGTCAAAGTTGGCCATCTCGTCTCTACCACTTCGAGATTAGGCTTGATACTTATTGGGTACACGTTGCTTGCGTACTCATACTACACTTGTTGCACTTTTTGTGCAGGACCTGAGGCAAGTACTAGTGGGGGACCTATCGTCTTACACTCACGTTATCCAGTGGCATAGTGGTGAGCTGCCTTTCTGAGCCGTTCTGTAGCTACTAGTGTCTCTCCTTATACTTTTCATTCTGTCTATTTTTATTTCAGACAGTATTAAAAGTTTTGTATAATCTACTAGATGCCCAAACACTTGTGACACCAGGTCTTGGCACACACACATTGGTAGAATTTGGTATTTATATTTTTCTTGGATTTAAATTTTATTGATATATGTTTAATTTATTAGTTGGGTTGCCTAGCTATAGTGTTGGGCTCCATCATGACCTATAGGTGGAACTGGGTCGTGACAACATGGTATCAAAGCACTAGGTTCACGTAGGTCTCACAAGTTATGAGCAGGTCTAATAGAGTCTTGCGGATCGGTATGGAAACGTCTGTACTTATCTTCGAGAGGCTATAGAGTGTTAGGAAACTATCTTTCTTCATATTCCATCTTGCAATTAATGTAGTAATAAATATAATTCTCTTATTCTCTCACAGACGGTGAGAACGCCCTCGAATGAGGTTCCAGACGAGGGAAGAGCTATTCCCCCAGTTGCTAGAGGCTGAGGCTGAGGCCGAGGGAAAGCTCCGGCCTGTGGTAGAGGGCGAAGACATCCCAGTACTATTCCAGTTATGCCGTCAGTGGGTCCAGCAGAGAACCCCATTGTTGAGGAACAAGATGAGGTGCATGTGGCAGAGCCAGCTTCGGTGGATTTCATATCTGCACTGGGATTTCAGGATGTCATTGGTCGTATGCTGCGATTCATGGACAATATGACTCAGGCCGGTTTATTTCCGGCAGACCCAGCCACATCTCAGGCGGGTGAGGGAGCACAGACCCCTATCGCGCAGGCTTATGGACATGCAACTATTGTATATCAGACCCAGGGTGCACTACCCGTGGGTGGAGCCCAGCCAGTGGCAGCAGCTACACCTAAGCCCAGGCCAGCTGTAGCCGCCGATCCTCAGAAACTATTGGACCGATGGACTAGACTACATCCTCCTATCTTTGGGGGTGAGCGACATGAGGATCCACAGGACTTCATTGATCGTTGTAGGGACAGACTGCACAACATGAGAATATTGGAATCTCATGGGGTTGACTTCGCTACTTTTCAGCTAGAGGACATGGCCCGTAGATGGTGGCAGTCTTATGTTCTTGGCAGACCAGCAGATTCTCCTCCCATGACTTGGGACAGGTTCACCCGTATCTTCCTGGACAGGTATATTCCACCATCCCAGAGGGAAGAGTTGCGGTTTCAGTTTGAGCAGCTACAACAGGGTCAGATGTTAGTGACCGACTATGAGGCGAGGTTCTCTGAATTATCTCGCCATGCACTTATGATACTCCCTACTGAGGCGGAGAGAGTGCGAAGGTTTGTAGGTGGTTTACATACTGGTATTCAGGCCACTATGGCTCGAGAGGTTAAGATGGGTACTTCTTATAAGCTAGTTGTGGAGATAGCCCGTAGGATTGAGGGTGTACATCAGCGGAGCAGAGAGCAGATTATGAGAGATAAACGGTTCAGGTACTCTGGAGAGTTCAGAGGTGCTCCGTCTGGGAGCAGAGATCAGTTCGTGAGAGGGCAGTCTAGCAGGCTCCCATATCCAACACCATTACCTCCTCGAGGTGCTCCAGTGCGACCTTATCTCAGTGCTATACCAAAGAGTTCTTACCGCCCACCAGCTATTCAGGGTCCCCCCAGTGGGTATTCAGTTCCCCAGGGCTAGACACTTAGTCAGCAGCCCATCGCACCGAAGAGTTGTTACGAGTGCGGGGTTCCCAGTCACATGCGGAGGTTTTTCCCCAGGCTTCGGGGTAGACCAGTACAGCAGGGTCAGCAGCCTATGCTTACCGGACCAGTTGCTCCACCAGTAGTCCGACCACCAAGAGGTAGAGGACAGGTGGGTAGGGGCCGTCCTAGAGGTGGAGGTCAGCCAGGCGGAGGCCATCCAGTTGGCGCTCCAGCTCGGTTCTATGCTTTTCTGGCTAGACCAGATACAGAGGCCTCAAATTCTGTGATTACAGGTATTATTTCTGTTTGCGGCAAGTATGCCTCAGTATTATTTGACCCAGGATCCACGTATTCATATGTGTCATCTCTATTTGCTCCATTCCTAGGTGTTTCTCGTGAGTCCTTGAGTACTCATGTTTATGTGTCCACTCTTGTAGGTGATTCTGTTATTGTGAACCGGATCTACCGGTCTTATATTATTACATTATGTGGTTATGAAACTAGAGCAAATCTCTAATTGCTCGAGATGACCGATTTTGAAATTATTCTGGGTATGGACTGGTTATCTCCATATCATGCTATTCTAGATTGTCATGCCAAAACTGTTACCTTGGCTATTCCATCTTTGCCTAGGCTGGAGTGGAAGGGTTTGTCGGTTAGTTCATTTAATCGGGTTATTTCTTTTATAAAGGCTCAACACATGGTTGAGAAGGGTTGTTTAGCTTATCTAGCTTATGTTCGGGATACCACCGTAGAGACTCTGGCTATTGATTCAGAGCCTGTAGTTCGGGAGTTCTCCGATGTATTTCCTTCAGATCTTCCAGGTATGCCACCTGCTCGTGATATTGATTTCTACATTGACTTGGCTCCAGATACTCAGCCTATATCTATTCCACCGTATCGCATGGCTCCGAAAGAATTGAAAGAGTTGAAAGAATATCTTGAGGAGTTACTAGCCAAAGGGTTCGTTAGACCTAAGTGTATCGCCTTGGGGTGCATCGGTATTATTTGTGAAGAAGAAGGATGGCACAATGCGAATGTGTATTGATTATTGCCAATTGAACAAAGTTACTATTAAGAACAAGTACCCGTTACCGCGTATCAATGACGTATTTGACCAGTTGCAGGGTGTTCTCTAAGATCGACTTGAGGTCAGGGTATCATCAATTGAAGATTCGAGATTCGGATGTTCCAAAAACTGCTTTCCATACTAGATATGGTCATTATGAGTTTCTGGTAATGTCTTTCGGTTTAACTAATGCCCTGGCATCGTTTATGGATTTGATGAACATGGTATTCAGGCCATATATTGATTCATTTGTCATTGTCTTCATTGATGACATTTTGATCTACTCGCGCAGTAAGGAGGATCACGAGCAGCATATGAGAGTAGTGCTTCAGACATTGCGAGAACAAAAGCTATATACTAAGTTCTCCAAATGTGAGTTCTGGCTAGAGTCTGTAGCATTTTTGGGGCATATTGTATCGGGTGATGGTATTAAGGTTGATCCCAAAAAGATTGAGGTAGTTTAGAATTGGCATTGTTCTACTTCAGCGACTGAGATCAAGAGTTTTATGGATTTAGCAGGTTATTATCGTCGATTCGTGGATGGTTTTTCATCTATTGCAGCGCCTTTGACCAAATTAACCCAGAAGGGTGCTCCATTCCGATGGTCCGATGATTGTGAGGTGAGCTTTCAGAAGCTCAAGACAACTTTGACCACAACACCAGTGTTAGTGTTGCCTTCCAGTTCGGGGATGTATACAGTATATTGTGATGTTTCACGCATTGGCTTAGGTTGTGTATTGATGCAAGAAAGGCGAGTTATTGCATATGCGTCGCGTCAGCTGAAGCCCCATGAGAAAAATTATCCAGTACATGATTTGGAGTTAGCTGTGATTGTTCACGCTCTTAAGATTTGGAGGCATTATCTTTATGTGGTGTCCTGTGAAGTTTATACTGATCATCGCAGTTTGCAGCAATTGTTCAAGCAGAGGGACCTAAATTTGATGCAGCGCAGATGGCTGGAATTACTGAAAGATTATGATATTACTATCCTGTATCATCCGGGTAAAGCAAATATAGTTGCAGTTGCCTTGAGTAGAAAGGCGGAGAGTATGGGTAGTTTGGCTTTCATTTCAGTAGAAGAGAGGCCATTAGCTTTGGATATCCAGTCCTTGGCCAACAGATTTGTGCGGCTGGATATTTCAGAGCCCAGCCGAGTTCTTGCATGTGCTGTAGCTCAGTCTTCACTATTTGAACTGATCAAGTCTCATCAATATGATGATCCACACCTGATGGTTCTTCGAGAAACGGTACTACGAGGTGGTGTTCTACGACTCCAAGATCGTCTATATGTTCCTAATGTGGATGGATTGAAGAAAAAGATCCTAGAGGAGGCACATAGTTCCCGGTATTCTATTTATCCAGGTGCTACGAAGATTTATCGTGATTTCAGGCAACATTACTGGTGGAGACAAACGAAAAAGGACATAGTTGAGTATGTAGCTAGGTGTCTAAATTGCCAGCAAGTTAAATATGAACACCAGAGGCCAGGCGGCCTACTTCAGCAGATGACTATACCAAAATGAAAATGGGAACGCATCACTATGGACTTTGTCGTTGGGTTGCCGCGGACCTTGCGGAAGTTTGATGCAGTTTGGGTCATTGTTGATAGGTTGACCAAGTCAGCACATTTTATTCCTGTTGTGACTACTTATACTTCAGAGAGGTTGGCCCAGATTTATATTCAGAAGATAGTTCGGTTGCATGGCGTGCCAATTTCTATCATATCAGATAGAGGCCCTCAGTTTACTTCACATTTCTGGAGAGCAGTACAGAGTGAGTTGGGGACTCGTGTAGAGCTCAGCACAGCCTTTCATTCGCTGACCGACGGGCAGTTAGAGCGGACAATTCATATTTTGGAGGATATGCTCAGGGCATGTGTGATTGACTTTGGAGGTCAGTGGGATTGTTTCCTGCCTTTGGCTGAGTTTGGTTATAATAACAATTACCAATCTAGCATCGATATGGCTCCATTTGAGGCTTTATATGACCATCGATGCCGTTCACCTATCAGGTGGTTTGAGCCCGGTGACGCTAAGTTATATGGTACTGATTTGGTAAAGGATGCCTTGGAAAAGGTAGAGTTGGTTCAGGAGCGACTTCGTACAGCACAGTCCAGATAGAAGAGTTACACGGATCAGAAAGCGTGTGATTTATCATTTATGGTAAGTGAAAACGTTCTCTTGAAGTTTTCGCCGATGAAGGGAATTATGAGATTCGAGAAGAAGGTCAAGTTGAGCCCAAGGTTTATAGGCCCATTTGAGGTGTTGGGACGAGTTGGGAAAGTTGCTTATGAGCTTGCATTGCCTCCCAGTCTATCGGGAGTTCATCCGGTTTTCCATGTATCTATGCTCCAGAAGTATCATGCTGACCTGTCACATGTGTTGGACTTTAGCACAGTTCATCTAGATAATAGTTTGGGCTATGAAGAAGAACCAGTTGCCATTGTTGATAAACAGGATCGCCAGTTGAGGTCCAAGAAGATTTCTACAGTAAAAGTCCAGTGAAGGGGCCAACCAGTCGAGGAAGCGACTTGGGAGGCCGAAGAAGACATGCGGAATAGATATCCACACTTATTCAGCACTCCAGGTACAGTTCTAAACCCGTTCGAGGACAAATATTTGTTTAAGAGGTGGAGAATGTAATGAACCAGCCGGTCATTTTAACTTTTAGAACCTCGTTTCCTAAAATAAAACTTTCCGTATGTGCTTTTAATGAATTATGACTTGTGGGGATGGTTGGTTCGGGTTTTGGAAGTGTTTGGGTTGAAATCGGAACACTTGGTTCCTTAAGTTGGCTTTAAGAGGCCAAGTTTGACTTCGATCAATATTTTTGAGAAAACGACCCCTGAATAGAATTTTGACGATTCCACCAGCTCCGTATGGTGATTTTGGACTTAGGAGCGTGTTCGGAATTTTATTTGGAAGTCCGTAGTTAAATTAGGCTTGAAATGGCTAAAATAGGAATTTAAGTTTGGAAGTTTGATTGGGGAGTTGACTTTTTGATATCGGGGTCGGAATCTAGTTCTGAAAATTTACATAGATCCGTTATGTCATTTATGACTTGTGTGCAAAATTTGAGGTCAATCGGACTTGAATTGATAGGTTTCGGTACATAATGTAGAAGTTGAAAATCTTAAGTTTCACTAAGCTTGAATTGGGGGATGATTCGTGGTTTTAGCGTTGTTTGGTGTAATTTGAGGGTTCGACTAAGTTCGTATGATGTTTTGGGACTTGTTGGTATAATTGGTCGAGGTCCCGAGGGGCTCGGGTGAGTTTCAGATGACTAACAAATCACTTTTGGCCTTTGGAACACTGCTAATAACTGCTGGTATTTTCTTCTGATTTCCTTATACGCGATCGCTTAAGTTGGTCTGCGATCGCGTAAGAGTAATTTAGGCAGAGGCGGATTTGTTCTACGCGATCGCTTGAATGGGGTTGCAATCGCGTAGGGTTAATTTGGGCAGCTAGGAATTTGTTCACTGCGATCGCGTGGACACGTCCGCGATCGCGTAGGATTGGCCAGTGTGTGTATCGCGATCGCGTGTCATTGTTTGCGATCGCGTAGGGGAAATTTGAGAGGAAGCTGGGCCACGCGTTGTTCTACACGATCTTGTGAAGAGGGATGCGATCGCGTAGAGTCGGAACCTGGTGCATCGCGATCGCGTGAAGAGGGATGCGATCGCGTAGGGTTAATGTTTGGACAGAAAAAAATTTGTGCTACGCGATCACGTGAGGAAGTTCGCGATCGCGTAGAAGAAATCACTAGGCAGAGAGTTTAAGTTCTGAAAATGGGACTTCGTCCCATTTTCTATTTTTAATGATTTGGAGCTCGGATTTAGGCGATTTTTTGGAGATTTCAGAGAAAACAACGGGATAAGTGTTCTTAACTCAATACTGGTTAAATTACCCGAATCCATCACTATTTTTATCATTTAATTGGTGAATTGAGTTGGAAAAGTTTGAAAACCCTCTTGGATGGATTTGAGGATTTGAGGGCCTAATTGTTATCGGAATTTAGTTATTTTGGTATGGATAGACTCGTGGTTGAGCGGAGCCGGATTCCGAGACGTGGGCCCCACGGACGAATTTTTAATTAATTTCGAAATTTTTATTGAAAATATAGTATTTTCTTATAGAATTGATTCCAATAATTTTTAGTGATTGTATCAAATTATTTTGGCTAGATTCGAGCTAGACAATCGTGGAAAAGGCCTTCTAGTGGATTAAATTAGAGCAAGACGATGTAGGTCTCTTGTCTAATCTTGTGAGGGGAAAATTTCCTCATAGGTGATAAATAAATGAATAATTGTTGCTAATTGTGGGGGCTACATACGCATGAGGTAAGGAGAGTCCGTGCGTAGCTACTATTAATGCTAAAGTCCGGGTAGTTTAGGACTAGAAGCATGAATTACTTATGTAAATTGTATTCTTTGTTTAATTAATATTATTTGGTGTGTGTGTGTGTGTGTGTGTGTGTGTGTGTGTGTGTATATATATATATATATATATTGTGAATTGTTAGATAAAAATATTAAAGGATGAAAATCTCATATACTTGATTTTCTGTTTAAGTTAATTAATTGTTAAGAGAAATTGTTCTTCCTCCTGAATTTGTCTTATAATAAATATACTCTCATTCCGGAGGTACATAAGAAAATGTCCTCCTTTCTTGTGGAGCGGGCCGAACGCCTCGGATAGATGCATCTATGGATCGTGCCGCACGTCCCTCGGCAGTGTACACGACACTCTGGATCGGGTCATACGTCCTCGGCAGAAATAGTGCATAATAATAATAATCACACGATACCTTAATAGCTTATTTCATCTGCGAAGCTAATTGATAAATTGGAGAATCCTTGGAATTTAATGAATTATTATGCCTTCTTGTTAAGGAATTAATTGTTATTCATGTAAATTAGATTAATTGATAAATTAAAAAATATTTAAATTGAATATATTTAATTAATATATTGAGAATTGTTGCATTTGAAGGAATTTGATTATTTCTGCTGGTTAAATAAATTATTGTAAATTCTGTGAATTATGCTGATTTACATATTCTAGTTGTATTTCAATTATTATTATTGACCCATAGTGAGTGTCAAAGTCGGTCATCTCATCTCTACCACTTCGAGATTAGGCTTGATACTTACTGGGTACACGTTGCTTACGTACTCATACTACACTTGCTGCACTTTTTGTGCAGGACCTAAGGCAAGTACTAGTGGGGGACCTATCATATTACACTCACGTTATCCAGGGGCATAGTGGTGATCTGCCTTTCTGAACCGTTCTACAATTACTAGTGTCTCTCCTTGTACTTTTCATTCTGTCTATTTTTATTTCAGACAGTATTAGAAGTTTTGTATAATCTACTAGATGCTCATACACTTGTGACACTAGGTTTTGGCACACACACATTGGTAGAATTTGGTATTTATATTTTTTTTGGATTTAAATTTTATCGATATATGTTTAATTTATTAGTTGGCTTCCCTAGCTATAGTGTTGGGTGCCATTACGACCTATAGGCGGAACTGGGTCGTGATAGCTATTGGATTCCATGTACCGTTAAAGATACCAAATGCAAATCGAGGAGCTTAACCTAATGGAGAGTTATCAGAACTTGACCACTAAAGGGAGAGTCACTGGGTATGGAGTCTCCTTAGTTAGGGAGCGCTTTATCTCCAATATTGAATTTTATGGCGCGAATCCCGATTTAGTCGCGCCCCTATTTGGGTGCCGGGTGGTAAACCAAAAATAAGTTTATGTGTTGTTATAAGAAAAATCAAATTATGGTGGATGTCTACTCTTTCTCCATGATCTTCTCAAATGCTTAATGACATTTTCAATGACATATTTCTATGCTTAATGACATATTCAATGACATATTTTTCTTCACTTTTCATGCCTATATAAAGGCCTTGTAATAGATAGAAAAATATACATAATTGAAGAAGAAATAAGAATCTCTCCTCTCTTTCTCTCTATATCTCTTAGTTTGTTTTTCTTGTTCTATATTATTACTTTGAGCTATATTTTATAACACGTTATCTGCACGAAGTCTCTAACCTCAAGGTTGAATTCCACTTCTAGTAAGGTATATCTCAATGATCTATTGTCAAAATTATCCAGATTTTATTCAGAAAGGATGTAGTATTACAGACACGTTTTTCTGGCACAGCAACAAGTCCGAGCTTTAAACCAGATAAGTTTGTACCACTATTTAGAATAAACAATGGTCTGGTTATTAGAAAATTAGTATTTATGTGGCTGCTAAGGATGTTGTAATGACCCAAAATCCATAAAGGTCGTGATGGCGCTGGACACCACTGTCAGGCAAGCCAACAATAAATACCTAATTAGGTTCTCATTTTGTTACCTTTGAAATCATATTTTTCCTTAAATTAAATAGCAAAAGATGGAGTTTACAAAGTAAATAATAATATTTTCAACAATTTCAATACAAGACAACCCATAATCACCCCAAAATCCGGTGTCACAAGTGCATGAGCATCAACTAGGAAGATAAAATAAAATACAACACCTGTCCAGAATACAAATTAGACAAGAAAGTACATAAGTAACTTTGAAGGGGACTCTGCTGGTTGCGGATCGTAGATGGGAATGCAACTCACCTAAGTCTCCGCATTTAACCACACCTCTCCGCCCGTCAGTCTGCTAGTCATATATGCACCTGCACAAAATGTGCAGCAAGTGTAGTATGAGTACGTGAATCAACGTGTACCCAGTAAGTATCCCGCCTAACCCCGAAGAAGTAGTGACGAGGGGTCGACTTCGATACTTACTAGTGGTCCTATAATATCAGGTACAGTAAAGAAGTGAATGAATATGAGCCAGAGTAAATATATGAAACAAACAAGCATAAAATACGTAGTGCAATTTTCCTCTTTACCATTTACTCAAACTCTCAACTAGGAAGTTTCCTCCGTAACCGGAGCATATATATAGATATAGTGGATTTCATCAAAGAGGTTGTCATAATCCAAATCAGGGCAAACCCCTCAGATACACCGACTTTTTCCCTCAGATACAATGGCTTCTTGCCAAACGTTACGCACGATTCCATGAGGATAATATATATATATATATATAGGAAATGTCGAGGCGTACGGCCCGATCCAACATAAAAGTAAACTATGCACTGCCGAGGGTCGAACGACGCAAATCATAGATGCATCTATTAACCCGCCGAGGCGAACAGCCCGCTCCCATGAGAGTGTGGTACATATATCATGCCGAGGCGAACGACCCAATCCCATAAGAGTGGTAGAAGGAAATACCCCGCTCGCAAATCATACGTGTGACGCGGTCAAATATAAATTTAAGGAATCTCCCCGCTCGCGGATCATACTTGCGACGCGGTCAAATATAAATTTAACTTTAAAATCATATCTCTTCCTCGATTCTTTTCAAAATAAGGGAAATTCAGCTTGTAGCTTTTTAAGAAAATTACACCGCTCGCGAAACGTACATGCGACGCGGTTACATATAGATTTCTTAAGTTATTATGGTGTTCCTTAATTCTTTTCAAAAACTACGAAGTTAAAATGAAAACCTTTAAGTTCCCAACTTTTCCTCAATTTCAACTCCTTTCGAAACATTTAATAAGCTAACTTAATTTCGCTTCCTTTCAAGGCAAGCAATAAATATAAATTCAACAACAATAGCAACAAGGCATGATGTAAGCCTAAAACTACCCGGACATAGGCATAGTTAGTATCTACGTACGGACTCCCATCACCTCGTGCGTACGTAGCCCTCACAAATAGAATCATATAATAATTTAGTTCACCTATGGGATTAATTCCCTCTTACAGGGTTAGAAAGGAGACTTACTTCGCTCCGAAATTCCATAACTTTATCCAAAGCCGCTCCGACAATTCAAACTGATGCCCGTCGCTCCAAAACTAGTCAAATATGACGCAACCAAATCAAAATATACTATAATACTCATAATTAATTATTTTATAACAATTTCCAACTTCGTTCGAAAAGTTGATAAAATCACTCTCGGCCCCACGTGCCCGAATTTCAAAAATATTCGAAGATAAACTTTACCCATAATCCCACGAACTCAAATATATAATTTATTCCCAATTCCATGCCCAAATTCGTGGTAAAAATCCAAGAATATCAATTTTTAGGTTTTTCTTCAAAATCCCAAATTTTTACAAATTTTCATGTCTAAATCCGTGTATAATCCTTGTATGTAACTCATAACTAGTAGAAATCACTTACCTTATGCTTGATGATGAAATCCCCTCTTCAAAAGCTCTAAAAATCTCTCCAAGCTGTGTGAAAAATGGGTGAAATGAACTCAAACCCTGCTTAAAAACATTCTGCCTAGCCCAGGTCCCCCATTCTTCGCGTTCGTGACCAAAGGATCGTGTTCGCGAAGGCCAACGGTTCCTGACCAAAATTTCCTCTTCGCGTTCGCGTCATACCGGTCGCGTTCGCTAAGGCTAGTGTCACACCCCTTTTCTACCCCACAATATATGATATATGTATGGATTGTTGTGGGTTAAAGAGTTTTTCCAATTAAAGTGACAAAATTGAGTAGGGATTATTTTATTTATATTGTCGCCACTTGAAATTGATTTTTTGGGTGTTCCAAGTCACCTTTTATTTGAATTCCTATTCAAGGAAGATTTGACTCTTTTATTATTGGTCTGCGAAAATAAAGTACGGGCAAGGAATTTTGTTAACCGGGGAGAAGGTGTGAGGCATTCCCCGAGTCCCGTGGTTCTAGCATGGTCGCTTTATTGACTACAACTTGGCTTAAATTAATTTTGGATAAACTGTGATTTATTGGTTTCCATATTTTATCTATTCGCTTTTAATTATTAAAATATGGAATTATCTTTGAAACGAATTACGTGTGTGAATCCGTTTTGTTTATTGTGCCAAAATCTTGTCACGCGTACCTGTACACAATTAATAACATTTTATTATTAAGATTGTTTTGGCCAAAGTTAATAGATACTTCGGTTTTAATTTTGAAAATCACAATTATGCCACGAGAACGTATACATAATCGCGATAAACTAATTAAAAGCGTACCTAAAGCACTCTATCGGTGTTCATTATTCTTCCTATATTTTTGAGATTATTGTAAAATCATGAATTCTGGAATTACTTGTGGAAGAAGTGTATGATTTTAGATATTTGAATAAATAAACCATCATATACCAATACCCTACAATCCAACAATTGAAGCCCAAACCTATTACGGTCCAAATCTTCCCAACTTTAAAGCAAGTTTGAATACCATATTTTTAGAAACATGATTAAGTATATAGCATTTAAGGACTAATTTATATTATTATTTATAAATTTTAAAGGCAAATAAATAAAATCACATGAAATAAGATTAAAATAATAGAGGAAAGAATAAACCTTTAATGAAAAATTTCCAATTAAATGAGTTTCCAAGAATAGGTACAGTAACTCAGACGAACGTCGAACAAGCATAAGCGAAGAAGAACATCAAAGCTAGTGAACGGAGCTCCAACGGAATCCTCGACCTCGACTATTGACTTCACTTTTTGGCGTGTAAAAAGGGATGTTATGAAGTATTTTTGTTGGGTTTTGGTTGATAAATAGCTAGATTTTGAGAAAGAAGAGACGAAGAAAGAATGACACGAGTAAAAATTTCTTTAGCATAGAAGAAGAAAACAAAATTCTCTCCATTCCCTCCTCTCTTTTTTTCTTCTTCTCTCCCCTATTTATAGAAAAAATTCAGAATTTTTCAGATTTTGTTTTTTATATTTTTATTTTTTTAATTATTTTTTAATTAAAAAGAATTCCCACTTCCCATTTTTCTTCTTTTTAAAAAACAATAATTCCCCACTTTCTTTTACTTTTATTTTTTAATTTCCCATTTTTTACTTTTATTATATTTAAATTCTCACTTTTTTTTTACTTTTTTTTTATTTCCCACTTATTTTACTTTTTTTTTTTCACTTATTTTACTTTTCTTTTTTTTCATTTCCACTTTCTTTTACTCTTTTATTTTTAAAACTTTTCAGCTACCTTTACTTTATTTTTTAATTCCAACTTTCTTTTACTTTTTATTTTTTAAATTTCCACATTCTTTTATTTTTATTTTTTTTAATTTTCCACTTTCTTTAATTGTTTATTAAACAATTTCCACCTACTTTTACTTTTACTTTTTAATTCCATATTTTTAATTTTCTTATTATTGTATTCCCATCCGAAAATTTAAAAAAATATTTAATTTTTTCGTTTTTTAAATTTATTTTATTTTAAAATAAAGATAAAAAATAAAAATAATACTAATAGTAATAATTCGACCTTTTAAATTTTTTTTAATTCTTACCCTTTATAAAAAATGTAACAAATCTAAAAAAATATATACTAATTTTTAAAAAATATTTACATAGTAGAAGGTGATAAAAATTCAAATATAATAAAAAAATTAGGTGCTCACAACTGCCCCTCTTTGCTTGAAAACACGAAGAGTTTTCAGGCAAAGACTAGTTGATCCATGTGACTAATTTTTGACCAAACCGTTATTCAAAAGGAAAAGAAATAAAAGATAGGGTGCAACCGAGTCCTGGTTTTGGACAGCCTACATATCCCAGGTTATAGGGGAATCAGGTCACGTATAGTTCAAGGAGAATGGTGGAATGATGAGTTGAGGAGTCGAGTGAGGTTCCGTCGAGGCTCCGGTCCGCAATCCTGCTATTATAAAAAAGAAACTAAACAAGCCTATCAGCTATGAGTTACAAGATTCTTATCTATACGTCTTCTGAAACTTGATCTTGAGTCTTGACTGGTTCTTCATGTAGACTCTGATCTAAACCTTAATGCTCGCTAGCTGTAGGTGCTAGTTTAATGTTCTATAACTTCTTCTAATCAAAACGGGACTCCAATGCTCGTGGCTTCAGTTATGTCTTGAGCATTCCACATCTTTTCAACTGCTTTTCTATTTTAGATTCACCTATTTTTTCTTTTCTTTTATTCTGAATTGAGACTTCTTCTTTTGGTCATCTCGAACCCCGTGCCTCGAGGTAAAATCTACTGAGACACCAAAACAAACAAATAAACGAAATTTTTCTGCCCCAGTTTGTACTAGAAAAATTTTGTGATTTATTGTAACAAAATTCTAAACTACTTCTTTATTGAAACCAATAAAAGGTCGGGAAACTAGGGAGTGGAGATCATATGTTGAAAAATAGACTAGGGATTGGTGTACCCTGATACTGTTAAGGAAATATAACCAGGGGATGGCACCATGTATTACGGAAAAAAAATATAACTAGGGGTTGGTGCCCTGTATTACTGAAATGAAAATGAATCCCCAAGGTGAAAAGGTTCTACCTGGGTTAAACTGCGAAAAATGAGTCTGTCAAAGAGTACTTCTACCCGGAATATGAGCTGGATCCCCCTAGGCGAAAAGTTTCTACCTGGGTTAAGCTACGTAAAACAAACTGAGCGAAGAGTACTTCTACCCGGAACTATGAGCTGGATCCTCCTAGGCGAAAAAGTTCTACCTGGGTTAAGCTACAAAAACCAATCCTGGGCGAAGAGTACTTCTACCCGAAACTATGAGCTGGATCCTCCTAGGCGAAAAGGTTCTACCCGGGTTAAGCTACGAAAAATAATCCTGGGCGAAGAGTACTTCTACCCGAAACTATGAGCTGCATCCCCCTAGGTGAAAAGGTTCTACCTGGGTTAAGCTACGAAAAACAACCTAAGCGAAGAGTACTTCTACCCGGAACTATGAGCTGGATTCCCCTAGGCGAAAAGGTTCTACCTGGGTTAAGCTACGAAAAACAACCTGAGCGAAAAGTACTTCTACCCGGAACTATGAGCTGGATCCCTCTAGGCGAAACGATTCTACCTGGGTTAAGCTACATAAAACAACCTGAGCGAAGGGTACTTCTACCCGAAAACTATGATCTCCATCCTCCTAGGCGAAAAGGTTCTACCTGGGTTAAGCTACGAAAATCAGCCTGGGCGAAGAGTACTTTTACCCGGAACTATGAGCTGGATCCCCCTAGCCGAAAAGGTTCTATCTGGGTTAAGCTATAAAAAACAACCTGAGCGAAGAGTACTTCTACCCGAAAACTATGAGTTGGATCCCCCTAGGCGAAAAGGTTATACCTGGGTTAAGCTACAAAAAACAGCCTGGGCGAAGAGTACTTCTATCCGAAACTATGAGCTGGATCCCCCTAGGCGAAAAGGTTCTACCTGGGTTAAGCTAAAAAAAATAGCCTGGGTGAAGAGTACTTCTACCCGGAACTATGAGATGGATCCCCCTAGGCGAAAAGGTTCTGCCTGGGTTAAGCTATGAAAAGCAAGCCTAGGGGAAGAGTACTTCTACCCGGAACTATAAGCTGGATCCCCCTGGGCGAAAAGATTCTACCTGGGTTAAGCTATGTAAAACATCCTGAGTGAAGAGTACTTCTACCCGGAACTATGAGCTGGATCCCCCTAGGCAAAAAGGTTCTACCTGGGTTAAGCTACGTAAAACAACCTGAGCGAAGAGTGCTTCTACCCCGAACTATGAGCTGGATCCCCCTAGGCAAAAAGGTTCTACCTGGGTTAAGCTACGAAAAGCAGCCCGGGCGAAAAGTACTTCTATCCGGAACTATGAGATGGATCCCCCTAGGCAAAAAGGTTCTGCATGGGTTAAGCTACAAAAAGCAAGTCTGGGTGAAGAGTGCTTCTACCCGAAACTCTGAGCTGGATCCCCATAGGTGAAAAGGTTCTACCTGGGTTAAGCTACGAAAATAAGAGGTATGAACATTAGTTATGAATGCTAAAAATAAAGGAAATGAGAGATTTTGAGGAAACTTACCTTAGGTGACATTCGTCCTTTAGGAATCACCATTCTGCACTTTGTTCCTGCTGCAAACAAAGAACAATCATGAGTGTTCAAAGTGGTGGTCAGTTTGTGGCCTTGATACCCTTACCGAGGTTGGGTGCCTTTTTAAAGTATCTATTCTCTTCAAACGAGAGCCCAGTAATCGGTCTTACCATCCTTTATTTTCCTTTATTTTGACACGAAGTTATATCGAAAGGGATTCAAAGAAAAACAACAATGGAATGGAGAATGAGTCTAAACAAGAGGTGTCCTTTTCGGGGAACAGAAATTAAAGAAGGACTTATCTAGGAGTACATGCGGACTTCAATGAACATGGCATGCCTTTTGGACTGGATGCCTGATCTGTGTAAACCATCCGACTCTCAGCAATTCATCACAACATTTCCCTTGAAACCGAGAAACCTTGCCCAGGACTGTGTCGATGCCAATGGATGTGAAGATCCTTTTTTCGATCAGTAGTTCTTTTTACGGGTTTTCACCAGCTGACCTCCCTCATTTCTCTTTTCACCATCGCCTTATAGTGCCCTATGTAGGTTTTCACTAACAAGACTCTCTTATTTTTATTTTCTCTGCTCGTCATCGCCCTACGGTGCCCGTGAGGATTTTTACCAATAAGACTCTCTTATTTTATTTCTCTCATTTGGTTGTATCAGATCCAAGTAATTGTATCTTCTAATTCTTGAACATTCTCGTTAATTGATCGGAAGAACTTAAAAAGGATTTGGATTGAATTACAATTTTGGAACCTTTCAGGCGAAACCATCGCCGAACAATTGTAACATCTGCCCCAGTTTCAATGTTTATTTTGGGGGGATATGGATTTTTATGTTGGTGTGACTGAACCCCAGAGAGAGGCTGCCTACGTATCCTTTCGGAATCAAGTCGAACATAGTTCAAGTAACAAGAACTTGTTTGATTTTTGTTTTGTTTTCTTTTTCTTCTGTTTTGTTTTGTTTTCTTTTTCCTTTCCTTTTCATTTTTTTTCATTTTTTATTTCATTTTATTTTTTCTCTATTTGTTTTCATTATTTATTTATTTATTTATTTTTTCAATAACACTTTCAGGTTCCAAAGAGGATAATCAAAGAAAAGGTAACCGGCTCAAAGGGTTTGCAAATGGTTTATAGTGTTTGGGTATTAAGAATGAAAGCCTTCGTCATCCCAATCAGAGAGCATTAAAGCTGCGTAAAAGGGTCAAACATAATACCCTTTGACCGCGTCTGCATTGACAGTTGTCTCGGGGTCATTTCCTTCGATTCTTCCCAGGTACAACGCTCCCTTTTGAAGTACTCTCGTTACAATATATGAACCTTTCTAATTTGGAGCCAATTTTTCTTTAGCTTCTTCATGAGGTGGGAGGATACGTGTTAGAATGAGTTGTACTTTTTTCAAATTTCTTGGGCTGCACTTTCTTATTGTAGACCCGAGCCATTCTTTGTTGGTACAACTGCCTATGGCAAACTGCGGCCAATCATTTTTTATCAATCAGTGTCAATTATTAAAATCAGTTCTTGACCCAATCTTTATCCTCAATCTCGGCTTCAATAATGATCCGAAGAGAGGGATTCTCAATTTCGTTCCAATTTTCTATTTATTTTCTTATAAGCCTTATCTTCAAAACATTCTGCTTCTTGATTCATTATTTCGAGGTCTGACAGCATTTTAGGGTCTAGGTATGAAGTCCGCAAACATGTCATGTTATTAAAATCTGCATTAACAGAACTGAAAAAAGAATAAGAAATATTGATAAAATTAAGAAAAGAGACATTCTTGGACAATGAAATATTAATTTCATTTGATTTTTTTTGTTTTTTTTTGCATTTTAAAGATAGAAGGGTGTACATCGGAAAGTAAGACAATAAAGTAAAACATTCGGATCACACCTTGAGATAATCCGGACGCAGAAAGGATAACAAGAATAGCTACCGAAACTCCCGTCTGATGGGGAACTTTCAGGCTTGGCGACCATTTTTCGGCTTTTCTTCTGTCTCAGCAATGGTTGCAATGACCTTCAGTGCCGGATCAAATTCCTCATATCTCCAATTTCTGTTCATCAAACCGTCTGAACCACTCTGAACGGCGTGTGATGTGGCCTTAAAGGTAGCATGACTCAAGATTTGGCCTGTTTTAAACCATTTTCGACCATCTCCCCAATTTTGATAGCCTCGGCGAATGGTCTACACATAGCAGGCATCATGTTTTGGAAGTAGTCCTCCTCTTGGGCCTGTAGGAAAACCGTAGCCATTTATGCTTCGTCCATTTGAGGTTTTACCATGGCGGCTTGCTCGCGCCATTTGACAGTTTCTTCACAAAAACATTCCACGGTTTTCTAGACACAGAATTCTCTTTTTGGACTTTTCACTATTGCTTTTTGTTTTTCTTTTTTTTGTTTTCTTTGTTGTTGTTTTTTTTCCACACTTTTCTTTTCTTTTTTCTCACTCAGTTTATTTAATAGCTATGATCAAATCCGATGGAGATTGCCTACGTATCATAACGCCGCATGAATCAGATCTTGCTTAGTTCGAGAAGATCGGGAATAGACTGACCCATTTATTTTAATAAAGACTTTTAAATAATATTTTTTTTTGAGTTTTTTCTTTTTATGAAATTTTGAATTTTTTTTTAAAAGAAGGAATTCTAAATAAGGAAGAAAATATTTTGGATTTTGATTTGAATTTTTTTTTCTTTTTTTTATCGAATGAAAGACTTCGGAAAAGAAGAAAAATATTTTTGGATTTAGTTTTTGTTTTTTTTGGATTTTCTAAGGAAATAATTCTAAAGATGGATTAAGGAAAGGGAAAAATATTTTTGAATTTTTTTTTTAAATTGGGGCCGGAACCGATGAGGTTTGCCCACGTATCTCATATCCGGTGAGAATCAGACCCGCGTAGTTCGGTCAATATTTCACGAATGGGATGGCACATTTATTTTTGGGAAAAATTAAATCTTATTTTGTAATAATCATTTTGGGGTAAAATTTTGATAGGGTTTTGGATTTTCAAATACCGAGATTTTTTAATAATCGGGTAAATTTTCTCTCTTTTATTTTCTTCCTTCTGGTTTTCTCTCAATTCTTATTTTTATGTTTTAGAAGTCGGTCAACATGCACTAACCGAATCAAACATAATGTACATGTAGCACATAAGATGCATCAGGATGGTCTTGTAATTATCGGGTACACTTGTCCTAGACGGACCCAACCCTTGTGTTGAGTCCCCAAAGTCAAATGCACGTGATGCAAACAAACATTCCTACTAGGGATCCAGCATGAGACTATATTATTTTAGGTTTAAAATTCTGGGGGGAGTGTTTTAGACGTGGCTTACCCAAGCGGACAACTCGAGCCGAGGTGGGGGCAACGTACCGGGAGCACGAAAGTCTACCCGACCTAGTTACTGATCCAGCCTCGTTCTATTTGGTATGACCTCTAACAGAAAAGTGGTCCACACGCACGTGTGCACCATAAATTCAGAAGACTCAAAAGGGAGGCGTAAGAAGGCAGTTTATATAGTTCAAACAATATTAAAGCGGTAAATGAGCTGCAAGTAGCACATTAGGCCCACAAACATAGTAATATCAACAATCAAGAAAGCCAAATATAGATCACATTACATGCTCGAATACTGAACCCTGCACCAAAAGTTCTGGGTTCTTTTCCCCAGCAGAGTCGCCAGAGCTGTCACACCCCTTTTCTACCCCACAATATATGATATGTGTATGGACTGTTGTGGATTAAAGAGTTTTTCTAATTAAGGTGACAAATCTGAGTAGGAATTTTTTTATTTACAGAGTCGCCGCTTGGAATTGATTTTTTGGGTGTTCCAAGTCACCTTTTTTTTGAATCCCTATTCAAGGAAGATTTGACTCTTTTATTATTGGTCTGCAAAAATAAAGTCCGGGCAAGAAATTCTGTTGACCGGGGAAAAGGTGTAAGGCATTCCTCGAGTCTCGTGGTTCTAGCACGGTTTCTTTATTGACTACAACTTGGCTTAAATTAATTTTTGATAAACTGTGCTTTATTAGCTTCCATGTTGTATCTATCCGCTTTTAATTATTAAAATATGAAATTATCTTTGAAACGAATCACGTGTGTGAATCCATTTTGTTTATTGTGCCAAAATCTTGTCACGCGTACGTGTACACAATTAATAGCATTTTATTATTAAGATTGTTTTGGTCAAAGTTAACACATACTTCGGTTTTATTTTTGGAAATAACAATTATGCCACGCGAACGTATACATAATCGAGATAAACTAATTAAAAGCGTGCCTAAAGCACTCTATCGATGTTCATTATTCTTCCTATATTTTTGAAATTATTGTAAGATCATGAATTATGGAATTACTTGTGGAAGAAGTGTATGATTTTAGATATTTGAATAAATAAACCATCATATACCAATACCTTACAATATAACAATTGAAGCCCAAACTTATTACGGTCTAAATCTTTCCAACTTTAAAGCAAGTTTGAATACCATATTTCTAGAAACATGATTAAGTATATAGCATTTAAGGACTAATTTATATTATTATTTATAAAGTTTAAAGGCAAATAAATAAAATCACATGAAATAAGATTAAAAGAATAGAGGAAAGAATAAACCTTTAATGCAAAATTTCCAATTAAATGAGTTTCCAAGAACAGGTACAGTAACTCAGACGAACGTCGAACAAGCATAAGCGAAGAAGAACATCAAAGCTAGTGAACGGAGCTCCAACGGAGTCCTCGACCTTGACTATTGACTTCACTTTTTGGCGTGTAAAAAAAAGGATGTTATGAAGTATTTTTGTTGGGTTTTGGTTGATAAATAGCTAGATTTTTCGAAAGAAGAGACAAAGAAAGAATGGCACGATTAATAATTTCTTTAGCATAGAAGAAGAAAACAAAATTCTCTCCATTCCCTCCTCTCTTCTTTTTTTCTTCTTCTCTCCCCTATTTATAGAAATATTTTCGGAATTTTCCAGATTTATTTTTTAATTTTTTATTTTTTTTTATTTTTTAATTAAAAAGAATTTCACTTCCCAGTTTTCTTTTTTAAAAAAAATAAAAATAATTCCCCACTTTCCTTTATTTTTATTTTTTAATTCCAACTTTCTTTTACTTTTTATTTTTTAAATTTTCACATTCTTTTACTTTTATTTTTTTAATTTTCCACTTTCTTTTATTTTTTTATTAAACAATTTCCACCTACTTTTACTTTTACTTTTTAATTTCATAGTTTTAATTTTCCTATTATTTTATTCCCATCTGAAAATTTAAAAAACTATTTAATTTTTTCGTTTTTTAAAATATTAATAGTAATAATTTGACCTTTTAAATTATTTTTAATTCTTACCCTATATAAAATAAATGTAAGAAAGTTAAAAAAAATATATACTAATTTTCTAAAAATATTTACATAGTAGAAGGTGATAAAAATTCAAATATAGTCAACAATTAGGTGCTCACAGCTAGCTGCTCAGACCCCTCGCGTTCGCATTGCTTTCTACGCGTTCGCGTAGGCCAAACGGCCTTAGGCCCAGCTCATCAATTCTTCTACGCGTTCGCGATTGCCCCTTCGCGTTCGCGTAGTTTCTTCAGTCAACCTCACCTCGTTCGCGACCTACATCTCGCGTTCGCAATGAGTAATTTCCTCCAGCCCACAAATCCTTATTCACGAACGCGATCTCCACCCTGCGTTTGCGATGAAGGATACCAAAACCAGCATCAACAACAGAAAAACAAGGGAAATTGACCCGAAACCAACCCGAAACACACCCGAGCCCCTCAGGACCTCAACCAATTATGCCAATACGTTCCAAACCACATTACAAACTTAGTCGAGCCTTCAAATCACATCAAATAACATCGAAATATTGAATCGCACCCCAATTCAAACTTAATAAACTTTGAAACTTCAACTTCTACAATCGATGCCGAAACCTATCAAATCACGTTTGATTGACCTCAAATTTTTCACACAAGTCACATTTGACATTACGGACCTACTCCAACTTCCGGAATCGGATTCCGACTCCAATATCAAAAAGTCCACTTAAGGTCAAACTTCTCAAAAAAACCTTCAAATTTCTAGCCTTAGCCAAATGACTCCAAAATGACCTACGGAACTCCGAATCCACTTCCAGATGCGCTCCTAATACCAGAATCACCATACGGAGCTATTCCCAGACTCGGAATCCCAAACGGACATCGATAACATTGAAATGCACTTCAACCCAAATTTATAAAATTCTTCCAAAATGCCAAATTCCACGATAGGCGCCGAAACGCTCCCGGGTCATCCAAAACCCGTTTCGAACATACGCCCAAGTCCGAATTCATCATACGAACCTGTTGGAACCTTCAAATCCCGATTCCGAGATCGTTTACTCAAAAATTCAACCTTAGTCAATTCTTCCAACTTAAGGCTTCCGAAATGAAAATTTTCTTTTCAAATCAACTCTGAACTTCCGAAATTTCAATTCCGACCATGCGTACCAGTCATAATACCTGAAGTAAAGTTGCCCATGGCCTCAAACTGCTGAACGACATGCTAGAGCCTAAAACGGCCGGTCGGGTCGTTACATTCTCTCCCACTTAAACATACGTTCGTCCTCGAACGTGCAAAGAAATGCTCTAGGGTTTTCCAAAATCACTGTTTAATACCTCGTGCACTTACCCTTGCTGCCACAACTCAGTTGAGCACACTAGATCGAGCCAGTCTAAAGTTTCTCCCTTTTTACTTAGCCACATAAGCCTTAGAGTCCAATTCCAATATCCGGAATTCTCTGCCAGGCTTGCTCCCATCATACGGACACCGATACATGATTGCATACCTTTGTTGAATTCACACTATGCACTGCATAACTCACATTACCATAATAACATCCCCTGATAACAATAGCCGAAATTCCACGACTCTGATGCTCACAATGCACCTCATGACATATATAAGTCTTGTTCCAACTCTTGCAATACTGCCACTACGGAAGAGATGTATAGAAATTCATAACCAACTGCAGAGTCAACAAATCACTGAATCTCTCCCTTTGACTAGAATCATCACCCAATTATGAACCAAATAATGGTATTTGCTCTTTAATATACTTCATATAATCCGATCGCACTGATCCCAGATTCAAAAATCTCGTCTCACACAGTATAAGCTGCTCAGGCAACAAGCTACCCCAGACATGACCAAAAGTCTCATATGATGCCGCAATGTTCCAATAAGCTACAAACTCGAACGTGATACATAAGGAAAACGAATCTCTGGAAGGGACTACTCACCCCACACAACTAATTAGACAACCAAAAAGGTGTTATGAACCTTCCCCAGAAAATGGAAAAGAAAACACACAAAAATAGATATAGGGGACTGTAATCAACATCCCATTGTTGCGGCGTGCAACCCGATCCAAACAACATACCCGTGGCAGCGTGCCACCCGATCCACACATAAAATCCACATAAAGAGATACTTACTGAGCCAGAATGCTCATTACTACAAAATACCCGAATATCGGCCACAAGCACGCTAAGTGCATAATACCATCCCTAGGGAGACAGATAGTGCCATACGCTACAAAACTCAAGCACAACTAAGGTGCGATATATGATTTGAATCTCGAGAGCCATCCTGCTCACATAACACCATCGCTATGTGGAACCCCAACACATAATAAATTTACCAAGTCGTTTCACAACTCACACGGCACAATATAGTATTACATGAAATAGCCGGCGACAAATTGACATCCAACGTCCGAATACTCCTCCATAAGGAGCACTATGCTGAAATGAACACATCCGGCCTGATATAGAGCCCATATTCATATTTAAATCTATCCACATACCTCAAGCCGATTCTGATCGCACCATACTAGGCTAATAACCTTTCAAGGATCCATAATAACCCTTTTTCCCATAACACACAAGGACATCCATCATAACCGGAACAACTTCCACAGTCCACAACCGAGTGCCCTTCATGCATAAATTCTCTAATCAGCGATATTACCACAATCTTCATAATTGGTTTCAATATTCGCTCAATCAAGCGACTACATGCCACTCTTACCCAATCTTTCTGTGGGACACGCTCCCACGACCTTCCGCACCAGGTAACAAGTCTGCACATCCATACCACTGGCCACATTAATTCTGTAAAGCATATCAAGAATCCACAATCAGTACGCCAAGCCTCTTACACATGACACCGATCTCAGGTGATGCTGGAAACAATACCAGCTTATTCTAAACATCTAAATTCCTTTTCTTGCTCATCCGAGCTCGTGACATCCTTGTCAATACCGAACTGCAACCTCAATCCCTAATTTCATGCAAGGGAATAACGAGTTCGATCCTCGCCGGGGGCTAACTATTTGATCTATAATCCATGTCTTTCAAATTTCATGCCACTCACCGCACCTGTCATACCAATATGCGAGGACCCAAGAATTGCATCATAGCTCTTAAACCACTAATAGGATACACACTTCACTTTGTAGGAACCTTTCACTTTACTCGTTTTAGGAGAATCATTGCAACACATGACTGAATTCTCATAACCGTAGAGCACACAAATCCTCAAGTAGTGGTCTAAATCACCATAACCCTTCCGGGATCCGCCTACACATAATAGGCCATAGTACTCGAATGCATCCAAATACAATCAATTATGGCGGCCGTCAAGCCTCGCACGTCCTACCACAAATCACATGCATAATCTAATCACGCTAGAGGAACTGATCACTGCCACCATCATGCCAATTCAACCATGGCTAACCAATCTGACTTCTTCTAACTTATCCTGAACTTGTCTTAGAAATAATAATAACTCCAGTCAACATATAACGAACTCAATCCGCATTCATCCTGAGTGGCCTTGAATAACGAGACCATGCTGTCTCAAATCCCACGAACCATCTCATACCCTCCTTGTGCGCATATTCGCATCTTCAACTGGTACACCCATTCTGATAACTCCTCTATGAGTCCGAAGTTATTTTCTCTCATTCCTCCAATACTACACCGCAGACTGAAGGTAACATAGAACACTCCAAGCCCCTTTTCATAATCTGCAAAAGCTCGATACTCAACCATACTACTCGCTGCGAGTCACCCACTTCGACCTGGTCCCGAATATAATCAACTCCAAGGCTCTGCTCGCACATGAACACTCTCTCAATAAGCACCTGACTGAATCTCTTTCCTTGTACATCACATCTACACCAAACATAAACTCTGAGTCATCCTAAAGCCTGAACATGAATCTATAAGGCCAATTATAGCACACATTCCTCAAATTCTTTACCCAAATCACCACTGATGACCCTCTTCCTTTGTCATAATATCCCACCAATATGCCAATAACCAGAAATCTCATAATTAGCCGACCATGCAATCCAACCATAGGCGGTGGAACTCTCCCACTTAGCTTGAAGCTACCATTGCATAACTCTAGAACCCGCCAAGATTCTTTCTTTATCGTTGAACTGATCTTGCACAACCAACTCGCCAAATTCCTCGAAATCCTTCCATTTAACCTTTCATAAACACTCTGAATCACTAACCACATTCACATATCCGACCTCTTGCCGGATAACAAGTAGAATTCTTTCGTGACAGCCCCATCAACACCACACAACCACTAACCTGCTCACAAGAGATAACTCACCTGTGGAAATTTCATGCTGACATAATCCAATGTCGCTGCACTAGGTACAATAACTACGAAATCAGTAACCCATCCTGAGCCCGCGCTCATTCACCAGCTGTACATGTCCGTTCACTCCTCATGGACATCAACTAAAGGTGCGACAATACATTCCAATCCAAAGTCATGTTGTATCCTTTTTCATATCAAGCAACTCCCTCCTGTCATACCCAATCTTCCTCAATATAGCATCCAATACTCCAAATTAAGTCCATATACCTAGTCACGGTCCACCATGAATCCCAAATCACTCTAAACTTTCTCAAAGAGTGTAGTCATCCTACCACAGAACCCATATTCTACCCTACCCCAAAGGCGAATCAAAGAAAATCATAGCACCGACGAACTTAAGACATTCAATCAAGGACGACGACACCACACCTCGGATGAAGATTCCATCATACTAGAAAATACCAAGCCTCGTTACTCCATCAACCAAAATCTGGACATTCATAGGCCAATTGCTTTTCCTCCGCCGAAATAAGATACTGAATCTCGGAACCATGCACTAAGTAAACCTCCTTCCAAGTTATTCACTGCCCCGACACATAGGCAAACATCTTACTATCACATCAATGTTGTGCAACAACAACTCCTGAGCATCATAGCAACCTGTGCATAGACTCAAAGCTCTCAGAAGTACAGTTACTGAGCTGAAATGATAGAATATCCTTCCACAAGGCGACGACAATAGTCCAATCAACTATGCAAGGAGAAACATCCCGCACCATATCTATAGTACCATTAAAATTTCTCAATTCCCAATTTATAACCAGCGCTTCACGTCGCATAAGAGTGAATGGAAAAGAAATGCAGGCATAAGCCTCAAAGGAACCAAATCGCACGATGAGGAATCAAGAAGGGAAGTGCTCCTAACAACCTTGTAGCCTCTCGAAGATAAGTACAGACATCTCTGTACCGATCCGCAAGACTCTACTAGACTCGATCATGACTTGTGAGACCTAAGTGAACCTAGTGCTCTGATACCATGTTGTCACGACCCAAAATCCATAAAGGTCGTGATGGCGCCGGACACCACTGTTAGGCAAGCCAACAATAATTACTTAATTAGGTTCTCATTTTGTTACTTTTGAAATCATATTTTTCCTTAAATTAAATAGCAAAAGATGGAGTTTACAAAGTAAATAATAATATTTTCAACAATTTCAATACAAGACAACCCATAATCACCCCAAAATCCGGTGTCACAAGTGCATGAGCATCAACTAGGAAGATAAAATAAAATACAACACCTGTCCATAATACAAATTAGACAAGAAACTACATAAGTAACTTTGAAGGGGACTCTGCTGGTTGCGGATCGTAGATGGGAATGCAACTCACCTGAGTCTCCGCATTTAACCACACCTCTCCGCCCGTCAGTCTGCTAGTCATATATGCACCTGTACAAAATGTGCAGCAAGTGTAGTATGAGTACGTGAATCAACGTGTACCCAGTAAGTATCCCGCCTAACCCTGAAGAAGTAGTGACGAGGGGTCGACTTCGATACTTACTAGTGGTCCAATAATATCAGGTACAGTTTAAAAGTGAATGAATATGAGCCAGAGTAAATATATGAAACAAACAAGCATAAAATATGTAGTGCAATTTTCCTCTTTACCATTTACTCAAACTCTCAACTAGCAAGTTCCCTCCGTAACCGGAGTATATATATAGATATAGTGGATTTCATCAAAGAGGTTGTCATAATCCAAATCAGGGCAAACCCCTCAGATACACCGACTTCTTGCCAAATATTACGCACGATTCCATGAGGATAATAGATTCCATGAGGATAATATATATATATATATATAGGAAATGTCGAGGCGTACGGCCCGATCCAACATAAAAGTAAACTATGCACTGCCGAGGGTCGAACGACGCAAATCATAGATGCATCTATTAACCCGCCGAGGCGAACGGCCCGCTCCCATGAGAGTGTGGTACATAAATCATGCCGAGGCGAACGACCCGATCCCATAAGAGTGGTAGAAGGAAATACCCTGCTCGCAAATCATACGTGTGACACGGTCAAATATAAATTTAAGGAATCTCCCCGCTCGCGGATCATACTTGCAACACGGTCAAATATAAATTTAACATTAAAATCATATCTCTTCCTCGATTCTTTTCAAAATAAGGGAAATTCAGCTTGTAGCTTTTTAAGGAAATTACACCGCTCGCGAAACATACATGCGACGCGGTTACACATAGATTTCTTAAGTTATTATGGTGTTCCTCAATTCTTTTCAAAAACTACGAAGTTAAAATGAAAACCTTTAAGTTCCCAACTTTTCCTCAATTTCAACTCCTTTCGAAACATTTAATAAGCTAACTCAATTTCACTTCCTTTCAAGGCAAGCAATAAACATAAATTCAACAACAATAGCAACAAGGCATGATGTAAACCTAAAACTACCCGGACATAGGCATAGTTAGTAGCTACGTACAGACTCTCGTCACCTCATGCGTATGTAGCCCCCACAAATAGAATCATATAATAATTTATTTCACCTATGGTATTAATTCCCTCTTACAAGGTTAGAGAGGAAACTTACCTCGCTCAGAAATTCCATAACCGGCTCCAAAGCCGCTCCGACAATTCAAACCGATGCCCGTCGCTCCAAAACTAGTCAAATATGACGCAACTAAATCAAAATATACTATAATACTCATAATTAATCATTTTACAACAATTTCCAACTTCGTTCGAAAAGTTGATAAAATCACCCTCGGGCCCACATGCCCGGATTCCGAAAAGTTTCGAAGATAAACTTTACCCATAACCCCACGAACCCAAATATATAATCTATTCCCAATTTCATGCTCAAATTCATGGTAAAAATCCAAGAATATCAATTTCTAGGTTTTTCTTCAAAATCCCAAATTTCTACAAATTTTCATGTCTAAATCTGTGTATAATCCTTGTATGTAACTCCTAACTAGTAGAAATCACTTACCTTATGCTTGATGAAGAAATCCCCTCTTCAATATCTCCAAAAATCTCCCCAAGCCGTGTGAAAAATGGGTGAAATGAACTCAAACCCCGCTTAAAAACATTCTGCCCAGCCCAAACCCGCCCATCTTCGCGTTCACGACCAAAGGATCGCGTTCGCGAAGGCCAAAGGTTCCTGCCCAAAATTTCCTCTCCGCGTTCGCGTCATACCGGTCACGTTCATGAAGGCCAGCTGCCCAGACCCCTTGCGTTCGCGTAGGCCAAATGGCCTTAGGCGCAGCTCATCATTTCTTCTATGCGTTCGCGAATGCACTTCGCGTTCGCGTAGTTTCCTCAGACAACCTCACCACGTTCTCGACCTACACCTCGCATTCGCGATGAGTAATTTCCTCCAGCCCACAAATCCTTATTCGCAAATGCGATCTCCTCCCCGCGTTCGCGATGAAGGATACCAAAACCAACAAGCAGCAGAAAAACATGGGAAATTGACCCCGAAACTAACCCGAAACACACCTGAGGCACTCGGGACCTCAACCAATTATGCCAACACATTCCAAAACACATTACGAACTTAGTTAAGCCTTCAAATCACATCAAATAACATCGAAATAATGAATCGCACCCCAATTAAAACTTAATGAACTTTGAAACTTCAACTTCTATAATCGATGTCGAAACCTAACAAATCCAGTCCGATTGACCTCAAATTTTGCACACAAGTCACATTTGAGATTACGGACCTACTCCAACTTCCGGAATCGGATTCCAACCCCTATATCAAAAAGTACACTTCCGGTCAAACTTCTGAAAAAACCTTCAAATTTCTAGCCTTAGCCAAATGACTCCAAAATAATCTACGGACCTCCGAATCCACTTCCGGACACGCTCCCAATACCAAAATCACCATATAGAGCTATTCCCAGACTCAGAATCTTAAATGGACATTGATAACATTGAAATGCACTTCAACCCAAATTTATGAAATTCTTCCAAAATGCCAACTTTCACGATAGGCGCCGAAATGCTCCCGGTCATCCAAAACCCGATCCGGACTTACGCCCAAGTCCAAATTTAGCATACGAACCTTATGGAACCTTCAAATCCCAATTTTGAGATCGTTTACTCAAAAATCCAACCTTAGTCAATTCTTCCAACTTAAGCCTTCCGAAATGGGAATTTTTTTTTAAATCAACTCTGAACTTCCAAAATTTCAATTCCGACCAAGCGTACCAGTCATAATACCTGAAGTGAAGTTGTTCATGGCCTCAAACTACTAAACGGTGTGCTAGAGCCCAAAACGATCGGTCGGATCATTACAGATGTCACCTTGTTAAATTTTCATGAACTAAATAATAGGTGGCATGCGGTATACTAAATAATCTACCAAATTAAAATTATACTTTATTATGTATGCTTATGGTTTTACCTTATAATACGATTTTAGTATGTCTAGTATAATGATTATTGGGACTCTAAAATATAATAATAATAATAATAATAATAATAATAATAATAATAATAATAATAATAATAATAATAATAATAATAATAATAATAATAATAATAATAATAATAATAATAATAATAATAATAATAATAATAATAGTAATAATAATAATAATAATAATGTAAATATTTTATTTTGATAAGATAAAATATTAGTACAAGAAGTATGTACTACACCAAATATTTCATTGATGATAGTTCTTATCAAATTAACATGTCGAATCATTTATATATGGAAAGCATATAGTAGTAGATAGTAGATAGAGATTTGTCCACTATTTTTTTGATTCCCTGATTAACTTAAAGGTTATGCTATATCTTTTTATTTTTCTAGAGAGTATAATACTTAGTTTCCACAAAAGTGCATGGTAACTATTAGTACTATTATTCTGTTTGATACATAATTTTTCCTTAATATTCTGGTCATATCACTTTCATCTTGAAGTAAGCTTATTGCAGGAAAGACCACATGTGAATTTCAATATTATTTTGAATTTTCATATATCTATTTGTCACTAATTACTTAGCTAATTTGAGTAAACGAAAGTCTATTGTTGAGAATTATATCTAAATGACATTATGAAGAGTTTAACTCAAGAGGTAAGCATTTCCTTCGTATTTAAAATTGTTTTTGTCCTTTGCTATTAATGATATCAACTTCAATAAGTTCAAGTCGCAATGCACCATGAGGGTAAGACATCAAGATCAAGTCTTGCTGCTCCATGATGATAAGAGTTGGGTTTGAGTCCCAATTCATTATGACCTAACATGCCTTTATATTGGTAAGACATTCGGTTTGAGTCCCACTATACCATATTGATGATATAATGATAACTAAAGAAAAATAATATATTTTTCATTAAAAGGCATGAATATTGTCCCACTTGATTTGCTCCATTCTTGAAGTGAATGTGGTAGCGGCGCATAATAAGTCTAAATGAAGACAAGTGGTTGAACAATGAACGCGGGCATTCCAAAGATCAAAATAATAATAATCTTCACTATGATTATAAAAGGAGAACAATAAGGGTTCTCAAAATAGTCCTTCAAAATGTGAAGGCAATGCTTACCATCAAATTGGTATGAAAAATAATAAAGCACGCCGCTGATTATGATCCATTCCTTGAAGAGAATGTGACTTGTGATAAGCATTGAGAATGCAGACCCATTCCTAAAGGTGAATGTGGTAATATGTGATAAAAGTAATGAATAAAGACACGCAATGCATGATTAGATGAATACCACACAACTCACCTCTAAGGGAGGTTTGAGTGAAATAAAGAGAATAAATATTATTGTGTGGTTACATGAATATGTCATTGGTTGCGTACATGTGATACGCCAAAAAAATATTTTTTGTTATGCCTTATAAAAGGTTATTAAAGGCAAAATTAAAGAAAGAAATTATTTTGCTTATGATGATTTTGACCATGACAATTTATTATGATATAATTTTCTCCGTGAAGGAGATATTTACCATATGAATGGTGTGCCAAAAAATCTTGTAGTACAAAAGTTGTTAAGAGCTCCGGAAAAATTAATTTGTTACTACTCAGATGAATAAAATTATTCACGACATTGATATTGTAAAGTCTCAAAAGAAACTTTTTGAGTTTCAAATGTATAAGTCAAAGTGGCTGGCATATTGAGACTATAAATGAAAGGAATATTGAATATCTTCATATTTCTATAATCATAACGGGTAAATATGAAAGTGTCACGACCCAAAATCCCACCACAGGCGTCGTGATGGCACCTAGTCTCTAAGACTAGGTAAGCCGATTTCAATTACCTTTTGAAGCCTTTTTTTTTTGAATAAATAAATAATCAAAACTGACAGCTGAACAAATATGAATATACAACCTCCCAAGACTGGTAGTACTGCGTCACGAACTCTAACTGAATACATAGAATAATCACGAGGACCGAATATATAATACTGTTTGATTACAAGTTAACAGTACAATGAAATGAAAAGACTCCAAGGGACTGCGACGACCAAGCAGCTCTACCTTGAATCCTTACGATTCCGCTTTAACTCTGCTCAAGTCCGTTATCTTCAATACCTGGCTCTGCACAAAATGTGCAGAAGTGTAAAGTGAGCACACCATAGAGGTGCCCAGTAAGTATCAAGACTAACCTCAATGGAGTAGAGACGAGGTACAGTCAAGACACTCACTAGTCTAATAACCTGTGCAATATAATATACAAAATAATAGGAAACAAATAATAATAAAGGCAGGATAAAACAACCAGTGATATGCACAACAGACAACAAGAATACCATTAATATCACTCAACAATTAATAAACACAATTACACCCAATTAAATCAAGCCCTTCAAATAAATGTCTTTCACATAGTTCTTCTAGATAACTCTCTTTCAAATATAATTTTCTCAAATAATTATTTTTCAAATATAATTCTTTCAATAAATCTTTTCAAATACAATTTCCTCAAATAAATATATTTCAAAATACAATTCTTTTATATAATACTTTCTAAGTAAAAATCCTTTCAAATAAATATTTCGAATATAATTCTTTCAATTAAAAAGTCACCATGTGACACCTCATTTCAAAATCATCAAAATACGGGTCTCAGCCCATTTTTATATTTTTCGTAAATACGGGTCTCAGCCCATTTTCATATTTTCACGGCACCTCGTGCCCATAATTAAATCATCATATTTGTCCGGCACCGCGTGCCCTCATTTTATATCACAACTGTACGGACAATTCACGTGCCAAATATCATTATCATTTCATCACAACACCTCGTGCCCACATTTCGTATCATAACTGCACGGACAATTCACGTGCCCATATCCCCATTTCATATCACAATTCACGGCACCTCGTGCCCACATTTCACTTTATAAACCGCCTGACAATAGCCACAAGCTCCCAATTTCAACATAAATCAGATTATTATCAATTTACTAACAACAAAACAAGTTGCACAAGGTATAAACATAAATACAAGAAAATCACAACATCATATAAAAATCATCAACACCACAACCTCACACCATCACATATCGTCCCTGACAATAGCCACCCTTATCGCTCCTATTGCCACCCTTATCACTCCTATTGCCACCCTTATCACTCCTATAGCCACCCTTATCGCTCCGCCCAGACGATATCAGTAGCCACCCTTATCGCTCCTATTGCCACCCTTATCGCTCCTTTAGGCACCCTTATCGCTCCGCCTAGACAATATTCCAACAAACACAACAACAGTGAAATGCCACCCTTATAACCACATAATATCAACGGTGAAATGCCATCTTTATCTCCCCAAAGTAACAACTCACACAACACCACAATTTACACGGGAAATTATCACAGCAACATAACAAAAATCAATTCATATCATAATTGGCCCAATGGCCACAACCAAATTCCAAAGCTACAACCAAGTCAATTAATTTCACAACAAATAGCCAAATGCTCCACACAATGTGTACAACACCCAAAAATAATCAATAGAGATAGAATTTACTCAACGTAAAGCAAAGTCTTCATAAAAGATCAAATTTTCAATAATTATATAAACACCTCTTTTTAAGCTCATTTAATTAATTATTTACAGAGGGGAAAATTCAAAATAAAATAAAATTCCAACAATTATCAAACCAGCAAATTCACGAAATTTCATAAATAATCAAATAACAATCACATCACATTGTCATAAAACAACAGAGTCAACAACAAGGATTTAGGCACGACAAGTAGATGATTAAATATACGCCAACAATTATCTAATTTACTACACAATATGCTCAAGACTTTAACTCAATAAAATTTACACATATAAATCAAGTACGTACTCGTCACCTCGCGTACATGATTTTCAATTACCCAAGTTGCACATAAGACTCAATACCTAAGGGGAATTTCCCCCACTCGAGGTTAAGCAAGACACTTACCTCTTTGAAGTTATGCCGATATTTTAAAATCGCCTTCTTGCTTGAATTGACCTCCGGGCCGTTCAAATCTATCCAAATTAATTGTATAACTTCATTAAAATTCATTGGAAATAATTCCGGATAATAATACGTCGACTTTAAAATTTTATTCCAAAAAGTCAACAAAAGTCAACGCGGGGCCCGCCTCTCGGAACCCGACATAATTTTTATGAAATTCGAACACCCATTCCGATACGAGTTCAACCATATCAATTTTATCAAAAACTGATACCATTTCGTCCCTCAAATCGTGATTTTTTATTTTGAAAATTTTCTGCAAAAATCACCCTTTTTCCTCAACTCAAAGCACAATTTAAATGATAAACATAAAGATAGAATCATGGAAATAAATAGATTCTAGGTGAAAAATACTTATCCAATCGATAACCCACAAGGAATCGCTCAAAACCGAGCTCTACAGGTCAAAATATGATAAAAATGGCCTAACCCTCGATTTGGAAATTTTATATTCTGCCCAGGTGATTGTGCATCGCAAATGCGGAGAAAGGATCACGTTCGCGAAGAATAAAAATGAACTGTCCAGTTGTGCTTCGCGAACGCAATGGGTTGTTCGTGAACGCGGAGAGGAAAAATTTAAAGGCCCACGACTGACTTACGCGAATGCGAGCAAAGGGCCGCGAACGCGAAGAATAAGAACAGGAAACCTTCGTGAACGCGAGATGCTCTTCGCGAACGCGAAGAAGAAACATGAGGCTTCCATGAAGAGCTTCGCGAACGCGGTGAAGGAAAAGACAAACCTTCGCGAACACGATGGGCTGAACGCGAACGCGAAGAAGAAGTATAAGGTGGTCAGCAGTAACACTTCGCGAACGCGAGGTGATCTTCGCGAATGCGAAGAAGAACACCAGACAACAGAAACATCAGTTCAAAAATAGAAAGAAATGGTCTGTAGCCCATCCGAAATACACCCGAGGCCCCCCGGGACCCCGTCTAAACATACCAAGTTCCATAACCTATCACGGACTCGCTCGAGGTTTCAAATCACATCAAATAACGCCGAAAATACAAATCGCACCACGAATCGAACTTATGAACTTCCAAAACTTTCAACTTCTAAAACTCGTGCCGAAACCTCTCAAACCAACCCGGAATGACGTCAAATGTTATAGGAAAGTCCCAAATAATATAACGGAGCTGTTCCAACTCTCAGAATCGCATTCCGACCCCGATATCAAAAAGTCTACCCCCCGGTCAAACTTCCCAAAAATTCGACTTTCGTTATTTCAAGCCTAAATTGGCTACAGACCTCAGATTCATAGTCCGGACACGATCCTAAGTCCAAAATCATCCAACGGAGCTAACAGAACTGACATAACTCTATTCCGGAGTCATTTTCACACATTTCCGACTACAGTCAAAATCCCAAGACTTGAGCTTCCGTCTTAGAGACTAAGTGTCCCAAATCTCTCTGAATCATCCGTAAATCAAACTCAACCACACACACGGGTCATAATACATATTGCGAGGCTACTCAAAACCTTAAGTCACTAAATGGGGCGTAAATTCTTAAAACGACAAGTCGAGTCATTACAGAAAGGTTACCCGATTTTCTTTCTATTTGTACTACACAAATATAAGCATGATGATGGAATCATATGTCACAAGTAAACTAGAGGTTTACTGAAATAAATATTAGTTGGCATGACCGGTTGACCATCCCGGTTCAATTATGATGCGAAAAATTAATTGAGAATTACATTGGCATATATTGTCTCCTTTTGTCCTTTTGTCTTTTTGTTTTCTTGAGCCGAGGGTCTTTCGGAAACAATCTCTCTACTCCTTTGGAGTAGGGGTAAGGTCTGCGTATACAGTACCCTCCCCAGACTCCATTAATGGGATTTTACTGGCTTGTTGTTATTGTTGTTGTTGTTATTGGCATATATTGAAGAAATAGAAGATTCTTCAAGAATTCTCTTATGCTGCTTATTCTCATGATATACCAGTTAAGGTTGGGATTGAATCCCTTGATTTCTTGAACAAATAAAAGGTGATAAATATATGGGCCCACTCACCTGCCTTGTGGACTGTTTACTATTATATGATTTTAATAGATTCATCTATTCTATGGTCACATATGCATTTGTTATCAACTTGCAGTTTGGCTTTTGTAAGATTGATCGCTTAAATTATTAGAGCACAGTTCCAGAATATAAATTATGATGATTTATCTTGATAATACTGGTTTAAATCCAAGTTGGTTTAGCAAAAATTGTATGACTGCAATTATATCTAAACCATTGGTTATGAGAACAAAACTGCCAAAATAAAATTTGGTGTGTGATGTATTATTTAATATACAACAACACTTGTACGCATCTAGCCAAGTTAGGATAAGTTCTCCCTATCACAATCAGTTCAGGGTTAGGAACCAAATAATTTTCATCTAGAAAAATGAATGTGCTATATGATTTAATTGTTCCATCACAATGCTCAAAGATGGATCCCCAAATAAGGCTAGGGATATCTGTTGGTGATCCTAACAATAGGGGAACAAAATGGGCAGCTGAAAAAGTAATGCATGTAATGAATTATTACGAGTACATCTAGATCCTCGTACGAGAAAATGTGAACTTGAAGTTCAAGTGATAATTCATTTGCAAAATATTGCCAGGCGTATTTGCTGACCCAAAGCTAAATGTCATATTCAACTGCTAATGCTCCAAATAAAATAAAGTTCATAATGAGTAGAGTCTATGGCATGCATGAAGCATAATAGACTAATCGGTTCCAAAGATAAAACTCCTTGAAGAAGGAGAGGAGCAAATGTTTAAGATGGTCATAATAAGGAGGCAAGTGCTCTAAAAGAGCACCACGACATAACACTTGATAAGACTTCATGGGAGAGGCTCAGGTACCTGAAAATAATAAGATAAAGAGATCTCAATAAGTTATGTCTTTATTGGTTAATAGTAGAACCGATATAAAATGATCGTTGACGACATTGTTAATATAATGTAGCGCTCAATATTATTAATATTGACGAGGATCTTGAGCTCAAATCTGTCATGAAATTTGGAAAGATAAATGATTGGCCAAATAAAAAATACGCAATGAAAATTGATTTCACCTAAAAAATATGAAGTTGGACCGATAGTCCTAACACCTGAAAGTATAAAGCCAATGGAGGTATAAATGTGTTCTTGTGCGGAAAAAAAGGTCAAGTCAATAGACATAAAGACGACTTGTGTCTCAAGAAGATTTGTAAATATCCTGGCATTGATTATATAGAGACATGTTCTCATGTGGTGGATGTCGTCATTTCAAGTTTTAATCTGACAATACAAGAAAAACGTGATATGCGTATAATGGAATCATTGAAGGATTTAAATTGTTTTGAAGCATATTAAGGTTCCAAGAAATTTATTAAATAAATCTTCAAAAATCCTAATACGGATTGAAACAATTAGGGCGCATGTAGTATAATCGCTTGAGTGAGTACCTGTTGAAAGAAGGGTACAAGAATGATTCAATTTGTCCTTATATATTTATAAAAAGATATGGATCTAAATTTATTATAATCGCTGTGTATGTTGATGAATTAAATATCATTGGAACTCCTAGGGAGCTTCCTAAAGTAGTAGACAATTTAAAGAAAGAATTTGAAATGAAAGATCTTGGAAAGACAAAATTTTGTCTTGGTCTACAAATTGAGTATATGAAAGATGGAATTTTTGTCCATCAATCAGCATACACTAAAAATATTTTAAAGCGATTCTATATAGATAAAGCACATCCATTGGGTACCCTGATGGTTGTGAGATCAGTCGATATAAATAAATATCCATTCTGACCTCATAAAAATAATGAAGAGCTTCTTGGTCCCGAAGTACCATATCTTAGTGCAATTGATTGACTAATGTATCATTCTAACATTACAAGATCTGACATAACTTTTTCAGTTAATGTCTTAACAAGTTATAGCTCTGCTCCTACAAGGAGACATAGGAATGGAATCAAACACATATTGCTGTATCTAAAAGGGACTAGCGATATGGGATTATTTTATGGCAATGATTGCAGTCCCGATCTTGTTGGTTATGCCGATGCTGGGTATTTATCTGACCCACACAAGGCTCGATCTCAAACAAGCTATGTGTTTACATATGGAGGCACTGCCATATCTTGGCGATCGACTAAGCAATCAATCGTGGCTACTTCATCTAATCATGCTGAAATAATTGCTATTCATGAAGCAAGTTGAGAATGTGTATGGTTGAGGTCTATAATACACCTTATTCGAGACAAATGTGGTTTGAAGTATGACATACTACCCACAATTTTGTATGAAAATAATGCAGCATGCATATCACAATTGAAGGGAGGATTCATTAAAGGGGGTAGGACAAAGTACATTTCACCAAAGTTATTTTTTTTACACATAATTTTCAAAAGAATGGTGATATCATTGTGCAACAGATCCATTCAAGTGATAATATGGCTGATTTGTTCACCAAATCTCTACCGACATCAACATTCAAGAAACTAGTGTACAAGATTGGAATGCGAAGGCTCAAGGATGTGAATTGGTGCCCTCATCAGGGGGAGTTAATACGCGTTGTACTCTTTTTTCCTTACAAGGTTTTGTCCCACTGGGTTTTCCTTGCAAGGTTTTAAACGAGACAACCAAAATGCATATTTCTAAATATGTGTACATTTTTTCCTTCACTAGGATTTTTTTCCCATAGGGTTTTTTTCTAATAAAGTTTTAACGAGGCACATTATCTATGGACATCCAAGAGGGAGTGTTATAAGAAAAATCAAATTATGGTGGATGTCTACTCTTCTTCCACGATCTTTTCAAATGCTTACTGACATATTCAATGACATATTTCTATGCTTAATGACATATTCAATGACATATTTTTCTTCGCTTTTCATGCCTATATAAAGGCCTTGTAATAGATAGGAAAATACACACAATTGAAGAAGAAATAAGAATCTCTCCTCTCTTTCTCTCTATATCTCTTAGCTTGTTTTCCTTGTTCTATATTGTTAATTTGAGCTATATTTTATAACAATATTGAATTTTTGGGAAATAATGCAAAGGGAAAATTGTTTTTATTGCCGATGTATATGATGGTGATGGACTCGTGCATGTTTTCAGCAGCATCTGCCGAATGAATAGAGGTTTTGGATGTCGAAAGTGGCGAATTTGATACAGCCAATAAACGTTTGGTGATGGTTTGGCTGGGAACAACAGGATATTTTAAGGATCACTTTTCTTTGGATGAGTCTGGGTAAGATCATGGACCAGAATTTAAGTTCTATGGATTTAAATCTATTATATTTTTTAAGTTGTGGATTAATATCTATTGTTTCTTGTAATTTTAGTGGATTTTTACACATAAATTTATACTTTTCGTTGAAAGTACTGGGTTCAGATAAATCCGGTGCTTTCAAGGTGCCCCTGGGTAAGATATCCTCTTTATTAATTCCATTTAAAATTCAACATTATGAATGTTACTTGATCTTTCCGTTTGAGTTGTTGAGTGTATAATTGTAATTATGAATAGTTTCTTTTAACTGAAAATGTTACTCCAATCTGAATTTTTTCTCATAATTATGTATTTCCCACGTTTTTCTTATAAAATATTTCAAAGAATAAAAAAAAATTCCTTGTAAAATATTTTAAAGAATAAAAATAACAGTGGTAAATATTACTTCCTTAGGATTTGTAAGGAAATACATGGTATATTAGCTAACATGTACTTTCCTCTTTGAGACTTCTTTCTATTTAATAAAATAAGCTACCAAGGCACACGTTGGTATATTAGCTTTTAAAAAAAATTGTTAACTACTAGGTGATATAGTTTCAAAATTCTGAAATCACCAAAAAATGTTACCAAGTCAAAAGGGTATTTCATTCCCATTCCAGAGGAGAAATCAGTACTTTATTTCTATCCAACATATAAAGGACAAGAGGGGTTGAGAGAAATGCAGTAAAATTACCCTTTTTTATCGGTGTTGAGGTCGAGCCTGTAAAAAGAAATAAGCATGAACAGGGCGAGATGCGCCTATAAATAAGTAAATAACAACTAATAGAAGGGTCATGCTTAAAATTCTAAATAAAAGCATATAATTTCCAATCAATCAGTAGCCAAAAGGCATGTCATTTAAGGATTTGTCTAAATAATTTTTAAATACAATCACTGCAATTTAATCTTACCTGTTTTATTTTTTAACTAATATATAATCAAACAGTATAAATATTTAACTCCTCCAATATATAAAAGTTAAACTCGAAAAACAGAAGATAACACAGATTTTGAAGGTAAATAAAGACAAAAAAGAATAGCGACAGGAGTAATGAGGCTATAGTTACGTAGGGACAAGCACTCTCTCCACAAATAATAATTTAGTTTATTGGGGGGGTTTTGGCCTCATGAGAGTCAGTTTAGGTCATATAATATCGCAAGGAAGAATGTTGCAGCATACAAGGACAAAGAGCAAGACAATGCCCCAAGTGTTCCTTTGCATTCCATAAAGTCACAAACATCCAAATCTCCAGATATAAAATAAATGCCAAGGATAAAACCAAACACACTTGCACAAGAATCCAATCCTAGTATTAAAAGCTCTGGCTATTACCTATACTCCTTTGGATTCTATCTCCAGCCCCTAGCTAAAGCTTCACACTCATCTCTTTCTTACTACTGGTACTAGTAGTATTTTGAATGATTCCCTACGTACGTGGACCCCTGTCTTTCTATTTGGATCTTTTCAACTCGTACTAGTCCATACAATTTTTGTACAACTATCTGTTCAATTTAGATAAAATATTTCGTATATCAAGAGTTAATTTACGAAAAGTAATATAAGTTATAATTTTTCTCATGTTAATATGATAAAAAGAATACATTTTAAAATATTAATCAAAATTCATATAATTTAACTCTGAATAAGTTAAATATAGTCTAAATTGAAACGAGGGTAGCTGATTAGGATATTCTTTTAAGCTAATTAATTACCCTGCAAGCTCTGTGTTTCCCTCATATAACCTAAGCCATAAAAAGAATAATGATTTCGCGAGAGGCATTACATAGTTTTCTGAATGTGCCAAATTAAAGGAAGAGAAAAAAATAAATAAAGAAAAATGAGGAAGTTCAAAAAGTTACTAGTACTCTCTCTTAGTGAGGGATGCTTACATTTGATACTCGTAATTAAAGCTAGCTATACGTAATCTTTTTCTATATTTTTCAATACGTCAAAATAAACAAACCTAAGTTATACCGCAGTTTTATTCCTTTTCTTCTTCTTCCCTATCTCGTCTATATTTACTTTTTTAACTGAACTATTCATGGGAAAAATAAAAAGAGCATGTCTTTTTCTTTTCTCGTTTCCAACTATTTTTCTTCTTCTTCTGATGTTTTCACTTACTCCCTTCGTCTTCGTCCGAGGGAATGTACATACATATAAAGAAAATCCTGAGGTCTTCCATCCTCGATATATAAGCTTGAATCTCATGTGAGGTACGTCGGAGAAGTTGAATTAGCTCTTAAACTTGTGCAGTTTTCTGTTTAAGCCAATTTGAGAAAGTTTGAAGAGTGTTCATATCAGCTCTGTAATGCTTCTGTGTAAACTCAAGGAGAGTAGGCCATGTGAAGTCGGGATATATTCTAGGGTTGTTGGTGTCCACCAATTCATTTGGTGGGCTCACTACCTTATCCTTCTTTGGACAAAGAAAGAAAGCAAGTGATTTCCTAGGAGTTTTGTTGTTTACCACTGCTCTGTGCAAGCAACTTTTGTATCTTCCATTTGAAAGAGCCTGCAAAAGGGCAAAATTCAACCAAAAATGTTACCCCACGTACTGAATTACATGACCACTTTTTCATGACTAGTAAATAATTCAACTTGTTTCTATTTCAACAATATCAACAGGGCATTGTTTTGTACGTCCTAAGCACTCATGATGTATATCATTGTACATCATATGAAAATAACCTTATACTAATTATTTGTCACGTAAAATATGTAGTAGTATACTGTTTGTCTCTCTTTATATTTCAACGGGACATTATACTTTTTTCTAGCACGTTAATTCGCTTACCATAAATGTATCGCCTATGTTAACCACGAAAGCGTTGAAATTTGGACTGACGGAGCGCCATTCGTTGTCCACAAAAACTTGAAGCCCGCCAACACAATCTTGATGTAGAATTGTTAATGATGTTGGATCACAATGTGGCCCTGTCCCTAAAGTGAGATCTGGTTTCTGGCATGGTGGATAATAGTTGAGTCTCATTATGGATTCATTTTCTTCAAAAAATTCTTTGAAGTGTTCCCTCCCTACGCCTAGGCTCATTCCCAAAAGTTCCATTATCCCTAGAGAAAGCGTGCTCATTGAATTGCAATATTCTTGATAAACATTCCTGTGCAATTCAAGAAAAAAAGGGTTAATATAATTGACAAGAGAAAAAAAAAATAGTCCGGTACACTGAGCTCTCGCTATGTGCGGGTCCGGAAAGGGTCGGACCACAAGAGTCTATTGTGCGCAACCTTAGAGACTATTTTCAATCCCCAAACCCGTGATTTCCTCGTCACATAACATAACTTTACTAGTTTAGCCAAGGCTGACCAGACAAAGAGAGAAAAAATAAAATAAAAGGTAGTCAACAAGTTGTCATGTTGTCTTATTACCCAAGATGGCTAAAACTTTCACCCATTGTATTTTGGAAGTACTCTTCAACTATGTGAGATGAGTCTTCTTCAGCGGAGTATCGAAAAGAGAGTGTCTCTTTCCAAGGTAGCTTAGAGGAAAATCTCCCAGTAAAGCTACTAGCATAACCACAATGCTCTCCAAGTTTCCTTTGACCCTTTTGCTTTTCAGAAAGTGGCAAGTCAAAAAACATGTCCATGTAACGATGGGCGTTGGAGATGAGATAAGCGTTAACTCCGTGGTTAACTACAAGAAAGAAACCATGATTACGGCATGCTTCACCAACAAGTCTAGATGCTTGTTGGGCCGCGACGGGGTCTCCAGAAAGGAAACCTCCTAACTCGATAAGTGGAACGGGAAGTTCTTGTGCTACAGCACGAGGCTTCTCGTCGTCTGGCCATATGAATTGTGTTGGAATGTTGTACTCGCGTTTCATCTGAGATGCATCAAAAATCAATGGCTTTTTGTCATCTTCTAATATCCGTAGCATGGGTGAATTCACATTCGTGATCATACAATCAATTGCCATTGCATGCGAGTTTTTCTTTCTTTTTCCAAGAGATATGCGTAACGAAGAAAGAGTAGTTAATTGAGCCAAAGGGAAGAAAATGTAAGAGCAAAAGAGAGAGAGGGGGAAGAATGGAGTTAGAGAGTTGAGATAAAGGAAAAGCCAAGGCCGTTCATTGGGTAAATAGGTGAACAAAAATTGGAATCTTATAGGTCTTCCTTTGTGGTGTCCCTAACAAAGAAAACAGGAGCTCCAAAATGAACACTTTGCTGAGAAGGGTTTAATAATGCTTAAAATTGGGATAGAGGTCCATATGTTATTTGTCTTTTCTATTTTTGACAGGAAAGCGTTTCCCAATGGTATTTGGAGTTTCCTTTGGTCGGTACTCAATGTAGAGGCGGATTCAGAATTTTAAGTATATGTGTTCGGAATTCTAATCGTTTTAAGTTATTGGGTTCTAAATTAATAATTTATACATAGTCGATAAATTTTTTAAGACAAATATAAGGTTCGAACCAGAGTTATTGGATTCGGTCGAGCCCGCTCCCTATACTCTAGCTCCACCCGGACTGAACCCGACCTTTCTATCTTCTCCCCTCCCCTGCTTCCCCTTCCCCGTCTCCAGTTTCTGCATATTGATATCTCCCGTTTAAGTTGCATTTGTTTTGATTCATTCATAAGAATGGAGATATATAAAAAATTGTCATAAAGATTGATGTATTACTTAATTCCACAAAATAGAACTAGATAACGTAGCCATATACGATTTCATGTAACATATTGTCTCAATCCAACACCAATTAAAATTTTGCAAGAGTTGTAATTGTTAGGATCAATCGCTGACCATCATTCCAAAATCTATAACTAATAACATGAGCACAACTTTATTTCTTAATCAAGCCCATCAAGCAAGTGTCATGTTCGACCATAACACCAACCCGACCACCCCAGTCCTCACGTGGGCCTTGCCATGGGCAGAATGTTGGCATTACCCAACAGTAAAACCAGCTCCCATTAAGAGATTCATTTTCGGCAAAGGGTCAAATATACCCTTATACTTTCGAAAATGATTTAAGAATACTCCTCGTTATACTATTGGGCTATATATACCCTTCCCGTCATACTTTGGAACAAATATACCCTTATTTTGGATTGAGTGCCACGTGTCAGCACCAGATGAAAACGACCTATTTTTTTTACTCGATCCGTTTTAAAAAACCCACCACCCGACACGTTTTAAAATTCAGTTTTTTAAAGCATATATTTTGTAAAAACTGGAATTGGTTTTTGTAAAAACTGAAAAAAAAAAAAAAAGAATTTACAAAATATATATTTTTAAGTCTTTTTAGTTTTTTTAAAGTATTTATTTTTGTAAAAACTAAAAAAAAATATTTTTTTAAAAAAATGCTTTAAAAACTGAAAAATATATATTCTGTAAAAACTGAAAAAAAGAAATTTGCAAAATATATATTTTTCAGTTTTTTAAAGTATTTTTTTTGTAAAAATTGAATAAAAAAAGATTTTACAAAATATTTTTATTTTTTTTAAAACTAATGCATATGTAGTCCACTGCTTTAGGGGATTTTTTTTTTCAGTTTTTAAATTTTTTTTTTTTTTAATTTTTACAAAAAAAATACTTTAAAAAATTGAAAAGACTTAAATATATATATTTTGCAATTTTTTTTTCCAGTTTTTACAGAATATATATTTTTCAGTTTTTAAAATATTTTTAATTTTTTTTTTCAGTTTGTACAAAAAAAATACTTTAAAAAAACTGAAAAGACTTAAAAATATATATTCTGTAAATTTCTTTTTTTTTTTTTCAGTTTTTACAAAAATAAATTCCAGTTTTTACAAAATATATGCTTTAAAAAAATTGAATTTTAAAATGGGTCGGGTAGTGAGTTTTTAAAAACGTATCTGATAAAAAAAAAAGAAATGAGTCGTTTTCGTCTGGTGCTGACACGTGGCACTCCATCCAAAATAAGGGTATATTTGTTCCAAAGTATGACGGGAAGGTATATATAGCCCAATAGTATAACGAGAGATATTCTTAGACCATTTTCGAAATTACATGAGTATATTTGGCCCTTTGCCGTTCATTTAAAGATGAAGACCGAAAAGGAGGAAGGTTTTCGACTCATAAGGAGCTTTCTCTTTTTTCTTTTTTCCTTTTTTTAATTCTAATTATATCCTCACCTAAATCAAAAAGAACTTTAGGCTCTAATATTACTGACTATTTAAATAAAAGCAACGACAATAAATGCTTATTACCTAGTTAATGATTCTACCATAAGTGTAGGTTCAAATCATATTAACTGTCTTTGTCATCTCCTTATATAAAAAACGAAAGCAAGGACAGGGGAAGCCGTATCATGCCGACCTGTAAATAGACAGTTTCTAGTTTAAGAATTAAAGAGAAGCTCACTACACTAGCCTCAGTAGTAATCTCTTTTGGAATAAGTTAACAAATAAGATCATTTTAATACATTGAATGGGATAAAGAAGACAGAAGGTACTAAGAGTGAACCAAGCAAGAGGAAATGTCTTCTTAGTAGATGACTGTTTACAATTAGCAAAGAAGTATTAATGGCACAGAAAATGATTTGCACCTGCAAAAGGGGAACATAGTACGTAGCAAATAGACAAATAAGTCCTACTCCCTCAAGTCAAGGTTAACCACGACACTTACCTCGATTTGCAACCAAATTCAAGATTCCAATAAACCTTTGCCTCGTGAATTCTTATCCGAAAATTTAAAATCTAGTCATAAACAATTCAATTTACTCAATACAAATCGTAGGAATTGATTCCATATGAAATTAGTAATTTTCCGGATTAAAATCCGAAATTCATTTTAAAAATCGACAGTGGATCCACATCTCGAATCCCAAAAAAAAAAACTCATGAAAACTGAACATCTATTCTGATACGAGTTTAACCATACAAAAATTATCGAATTCCGATATCGGATTGGCTTTCAAATCTTCATTTTTCATTTTTTGGACTATTTTATAAAAATCCAAATTTCTTCCATCTAAATCCGAAATAAACGATGAATATTGACATGGATTTATGAAATGTAATCTCTTTCAGGATATAGAATACTTACCCAAGTCGAAATCGTGAGAAATCCCTTTGAAATCGCCTAAATCCGAGACTCAAAACTCAAAAGTGGGTAAAAATGGTTAACTCCTGTTTTTAAGAACTCTGTCCAGCATTTTTTGCATTTGTGGACTTATTTTCGCACCTGCGGACACGCATTTGCGAGACAAAGCTCGCATTTGCGAAACAGGGCAACCTGTCCAGTGGCCACATCTGTGCCCAAAAATGTCGCACCAGCGACATCGCAGAAGTGCTCCACTGACCACATAAGCGGTCTGTCTCGCAGAAGCAGCTCGACTATTACGGAAGCGGTTGCGCACCTGCGCTAATTTCTCCATAGAAGCGGAGCTCGGCAGGGCTGTCCAATGTCGTAGAAGCGACTGGAATTCCATAGGAGCGACCACGCACCTGCGCACAGAATGTTGCAAGTGCGACGCGCCAGAACCAGCACTCGGCAGCAGGTTCCAATTGCTCTGTGGTGCAGAAGTATAGTATGAGTACAACCGACCACATGTACTCAGTAAGTAACAAACCTAAATTTAGGTTGAAAGTAATGACGAGCTAACACAAGGTCGGGTCCAATACCAATATCCCACAATAGTTCATAACAGCATAATACAAGTAATAAAAGATGTATCTCAGAAGTAAAATGTTCAGCTTGTTCACAGTTCCAGAAAATAGTCATGCTTTTCAAGTATCTTAGTGAAAACCCAAATCGTTTACCGAAAATGCCAAAAATACGAGTTAGGTTATTGTAATCTGCATTGACTAATTACATCTAACCACAAGTTCTCAAGGTTTTTTTTATAGAAACGAAGGGGTATTGGTTAATTTACTGAAAGTGGAGAATTGACTATAGCTTTAGGGAAAACAGAAAAAAGAAAACAAAAAGAAGAGCGACGAATGAAAAAGGGATATTCATATCTCCTCACCCGATTTTATGCTCTCGCTCTTCAATTCCTTCATTTCCTCACTTTCAAGTTTTTTCATGATGCAATTCAAGCCTTTGTAGTAGCACGAGTGTAATTTGTCATTCTTTTGGTAATCCATCACTCTATTCTTCCATCAGGAAACATTCAGTTATTATCACTCTATTCTTCCATTGCTTGCCCAATTGATTTGCTATAATTTCAACAAACAAAGTGCATTGGATATTAAAATGTCTCCTTCAATTAAACGTCAATTCTTGAACTTTTGATGCAGATGGAATTGTTGGAGACACTTGTGTTAATTTCTAGTAACGCATTTTGACAACATCAACAACAACAAACCTAATATAATCTCATAAGTGGGGTCTATGTGAGGATAGTGAGTATACAATAAATGTAGAGAGGTTGTTTTCAGTAGACCCTCGGCACGAGAAAAAAATAAAAATAGAGCAGTAGCAACAAGCAGTAACGAGAACAAAATAAAAAGATAACAAGGCAAAAGGTACAACATATATATAAACAGCTATTATGATGAACTCTAGATTCTACTCCTAGCTGTGGCGATGGAAGCTAAGAAAAAGAAGAAGCAAAGGAGAGCAAATGAGCAGTTGTGCTGTGTTACTGTATATTTGCTTAACTAAAAAATGGAAGGCTACTCTACACTTATAGTACTTCAACCACTTAACCGCCTAACTCCCCTAACTACCGACTAACTACAATACTAATTTATTACATATAATTAGCTATACACAACTGTCAATAGCACTCGGTTCAACACCCCTCCTCAAGCTGATGGTTGAAAGATATCTTCCAGTCTCAGCTTGGACATTAAGTAGTCATGTTGCACTCGACCAAGGCTCTTTGTTAGGAGATCAGCCTGCTGCTCTTTGGTGGACACATGATGTGTTTTGATCGATCCTTGTACTATCTTCTCGCGAACAAAATGATAATCAATGTCGATTTGTTTGGTCCTTTCATGAAATATAGGATTAGCTGCTATTTGGATAGCAAGTTTACTGTCACAGTTAAGAGTTATAGGTAACTCAATCTCCACATCTAACTCCTTGAATAGCCCTGTAAGCCAAGTAAAGTCAGCAACTGCTGAAGCCATGCTCTTGAACTTTGCCTCTGCAGAGCTTCTGGCTACAGTTTCTTATTTTTTTGACTTCCATGAAATCAGTGCATCCCCAAACTTCACCAAGTAACCTGTAACTGATCTTTTGGTCTGCAGACAGCCTCCCCAATCCGAGTCACAAAACCTTCAAGTTTTCCTGAGCTTACAGATGGAATTAGAAGACCAAGTCGTGGAGAACCTTTTATATACCTTACCACTCGCAATGCAGCTTCCATGTGTGACTGCTTTGGTTTGTGCATGTATTGGCTCGGAACTTGCATTGCATAAGCAATGTCAACTCTAGTCATTGTAAGATAGAGTAACCTGCCTATCAGTCTTTGGTATTTTCCAGCATCAACTAGTAACTTGTCTTCTGTTTCAGAAGAAGATTTACCAGGAACAAACCTGTCATATTCTTCAGATGTGAGTTTTACATTTGCTTCCAAAGGTGTACCAACTGGTTTTGCACCACTGAGCCCCATCTCTACAATGAGTTCCAAAGCATACTTCCTTTGACTCATCACAATCCCCTTAGATGATCTAGCAAACTCAATTCCAAGGAAGAACTTGAGTTCACCTACGTCTTTCATTTTGAACTTGTGCTTCAAATCATTTCTGGTCTGAAGAATCAACCTTTGGCTACTTCCAGTTAAAAGCAAGTCATCCACATCGACAAGCACCACTATTAACTCACACTCCACGTTCCTAATAAACAATGAATAATCAAAGTGACTCTGAATGAATCCAAGCTGTAGTAAAACATCTGCTAGCTTTTTGTTCCATTGCCTAGGAGCTTGCTTAAGTCCATATAGGGATTTATGAAGTTTGTAGACACTGTGCTCCCCCCTGGCTAGCAAACCCTGGAGGAACCTCCATGTAAACTTCTTCAAGTAAGTCTCCTTGGAGAAAAGCATTATGTACATCCATTTGAAAGATGGCCCAATGCTTAGCTGCAACAATGGCTAGAACTGACCTGGCTGTAACTATTTTGGCTACAGGAGAGAAAGTCTCAGTGTAGTCCAACCCCTCCTGCTGGCTATATCCTTTTGATACAAGCCTATAGCCTTTAACCTATCTACTGCACATGAGGAGGTATATTTGACCTTGAACACCCATTTACATCCAATAGGAACTTTTACAGGAGGGAGATCCGCCACTGTCCAAGTGTGATTATCCTCCAAAGCTGATATTTCACACTTCATTGCCTCAATTCACTTTGCATCTTTGACTGACTCATTGTAAGTTTTTGGTTCCACAATAGCTGAGTAAATAGCTAATGCAACTCCAAAGGAAGGTGACACATTAGCATAGCTGACACAGTCTGATATAGGATAACAGCAGTGTGCATTCCCTTGACTAGGAACAATGTAGTCTTTCATCGATATAGGTGGTCTGCTCACCCTAATGGACTTTCTGGTGTAATCTTATGACTCAGCACTAGGAGCTATGATAGGGTCATCATTGACTGTGACATGATCAGTAAGACCACTAGCAGGTGAAAGAAGAATAGAAGGTCCAGCTGAATTAGAAGAGGCAGGAGAGACAAGAGAGGAAGAAGGTGTGGACTGAGTAGGTATAGACCAAGAAGCATTTGTAGGAGAAATTGATGAAACAATATTGAGGTCTAGAACAGGAAATAAGGTTGAGCTGGTATAACTCATATGCTGAAAAGGAAATACATCCTCTTTAAACACTACATCTCTACTAATATGAAATTCTTTTGTATGAAGCCCAAACATCCTATATCCCTTCTGCATAGCAGAGCAACCAAGAAAGACTGCAGGATATGCTTTGGGAGCAAACTTATCAGGTCTTCTAACTGTAACCACATATCCCAAGCATTCAAAGACTCTCATGTGCTGCAAAGAAGGTGAATGACAAAACATGATCTCAAAAGGAGTTTTTTTGTGAAGGACAGTTAAAGGGAGTCTGTTGATGATGTATACAGCAGTATTGACACATTCTCCCCAGAGCCTTAATGGTACTGAAGCCTAAAATCTGAGTGCTCTAGCAACCTCCAAAATATACTTGTGTCTTCTTTCAACAACTCCATTTTGCTGTGGAGTGTAGATGCATGAGCTCTGATGTATAATTCCCAGAGATTGTAACAATTCAGACATATGGGAGTTGAATAACTCACACCCATTATCAGATCTAAAAAAACTTAACAAAGGTTGAGTGGATATTCTTAATCATAGTAAAGAAAGATCTGAGAGCAACAACAACCTCAACTTTAGTAGGTAAAAGGAAGAGCCATGTATACCTAGAACAGTCATCCACCAAGGTCAAGAAATACCTCTTTCCATCATAGGTAGGGACTCTATAATGCCCCCAAATATTATCATGAATTGTATAAAAGTAGGACTTAGACAATGTAGGACTAAGAGGAAAAGGTAGTCTTGTCTGTTTAGCTAAAGGGCATACTGTACAATGCTTG